>NC_056745.1:950945506-951070506 GCF_019279795.1 Protopterus annectens | reverse complement strand
TTTAAAAAAAAAAAAAAAAAAAAAAAAAATTTTTTAAAAATTTTTTTTTAAAAAATTTTAAAAAAAAATTTTTTATTAAAAAAAATAAGGGAAAAAAAAAAAAAAAAAAAAAATTTTTTAAAAAAAAAAATTAAAAAAAAAAGGAAAAAAAAAAAAAATTAAAAAAAAAAAATTTCAAAGGGGAAAAAAAAAAAAAAAAAAAAAATTTTTTTTTAAAAAAAAAAAAATTTTGGGGGGAAAAAGAAAAAAAAAAAAAATTTTTAAAAAAAAAACCCTTTCCCCCAAAAAAAAAAAAAAAATTTTTAAAAAAAAAAAAATTTAAATTTAAAAAAGGAAAAAAATTTTTGGGGGGAAATATTAAAAAAAAGGTTTTAAAAAAAATTTTAAAAAAAAAAAAAAATTTTTGGAAAAAAAAATTTAAAAAAAAAAAAATTTTTTTTTAAAAAAAAAAAAAGTTTTTAAAAAAAAAAAAATTAACATTTTAAAAAATAATTTTTTTTAAAAAAATTTTTTAAAAGGGTTTTTAAAAATTTAAAAATTTTAAAAAAAAAAAAAATAAAAAAAAAAAATTTAAAACAAAAAAATTTTTTTAAAAAAATTTTTTTTTTACAAAACAAAAAAATTTTTAAAAAATTTAAAAAAAAAAAAAAAAATTTAAAAAAAAAAAAAAAAAAAAATTAAAAAAATTATTAAAAAAAAAAAATTTAAAAATTTAAAAAATTTTTAAAAAAAAAAAAAAATTTTTTAAAAAAATTTTTTAAAAAAATTTTTTAAAAAAAAAAATTTTAAAAAAAAAAAAAAGGAAAAGTTTAAAAAGGGGGAAAAAATTTTAAAAAAAAAAAAAGGGAAAAAAAAAAAAAAAAAAAAAAAAAAAAAAAAAAAAAAAAAAAAAAAAAAAAAAAAAACAAAAAAATTTAAAAAAAAAAAAAATAAAAAAAAGAAAAAGGGGGAAAAAAAAAAAAAATTTTTTTTTAAAAAAAAAAAAAAGTTAAAAAAGTTTTTCCCAAAAATTTTTAAAAAAAAAAAAAAAAAAAAAAAAAAAAAAAAAAAGCAGATTTAAAAAATAAATTTTTAAAAAAAAAAGGAATTTTTAAAAATTTTTCCTTTTTAAAAAAAAAATTTTTCCCTTTTTTTTTAAAAAAAAGGGGGTTTTGGGGGGAAAAAAAATTCCCCCCAGGAGGGTAATGGGAAAGTTTAAAATTTTTTTAAAAAAAAAAAAGGGGGTTTGGGAAAAAAATTTTTTTGGGGGGGTTTTTTAAAGGGGTTGGGGGGTTTTAAATTTAAATTTTTTTTCCCCCCCCCCCAAAAAAAAAAAGGGGGGGGAAAAAATTTGGGGCGAAATTTTTAAAAAAAAAAAAAAAAAAAGGGGTTTTTTAACCCCTTTTTTTTAAAAAAAAAAAAAATTTTTTTCCCCGGTTTTTAAAAAACTTTTAAAAAAAAATTTTAAAAAAAAATTTTTTATTAAAAAATTTTGGGAAAAAAAAAAACTTTTAATTTTTTGATTAAATGGGAATTTTCCCCCCTAAGTTTTAAAAAAAAGGGGGAAATTTTTTTTTTAAAAATTTTTTTTAAAAAAAAAAGGGCCCGGGGGCCCCCCTTTAAAATTTAAAATTTTAAAAGGGCCGGGGGCCCCCCCCTTTTTTTAAAAATTTTTGGCCCAAAAAAAAACCCTTTTTTTTCCCCCAAAAAAAAATTTAAAATTTAAAAAAATTTTTTTTGAAAAAAAAAAATTTTTTTTTTTTAACCCGAAAAAAAAGGGGGGGCCCCCTTTTTTTTTTTTTTTGGGTTTTTAAAAAAATTTTTTTTAAATTTTAGGGAAAAAAAATTTTTTTAAAAAAAAAAAAAATTTTTTAAAAAATTTTTTTCCGGGGTTTTTTTTTTTTTTTTTTTTTTTAAAAAAATTTTTTCCCTTTTAAAAATTTTTTCCCCCCAAATTTTTTTTTTAAAAAACTTTTGATGTTTAGAAAAATTAAAATTAATGCTGCCAGCTGAAGAATCTATATCTTCTGGATTTGGTGGCATATCTGGTAAACTGAATAAAAGTGGCCCATCTCTCCCCAGTGATCCTCATAGCTATGTCTACTTCCCATAGTTGCTTGTTAACTAAATGAGAGTTTAATCTGTTCCTTATTGAAATGTTGGGACTTGAAATGTCCCAATATGTGGGGAAAAAAGATGGAAAATCCAGGAGAGGTGTGAATATTGAACCCCCCTCTTTTCTTTAAACTTTTTTTTTGCAGGTGGTAAGCCACCCTGCACCCCGATGTTGGGGGCAAGCTCCCCACCCCACTGGACTTGGTGTATACCAACTCCATGAATTCTATACCTCAGAGGAAAGTGAATATTCCAAGAAACATTAGTCTCAGACTTAGTATATGTAAGTCCTGATTTTTGGCAATTCAGAATACAGATTACATGACTCATTCATGCTGATCTCAGTATTCCAAATGATTGCCATTTAATCCAAAACATAATTTGTTGACCATAGAGATGCCCCATTTTCTACTTTCATTTTCCTAGCTCATTTCAGTCCACTAGTAAGTCCATCTAGGTCAGTCTATCTTAGTGGATCCCAACCTATGTCTGGCTAAAATGTGTATACCAGAATTTCTAGCCATTTCTTGTCCTGGTCTGATGGCTTACGTTTCTCCTTCAGAGCAGTCCATGTTAATTTGGCCTGATTATCACATAACTGCTTCCAGTATTGAAATCATAAACTGTTCTTAAGTTTGCCTTGATAACATGGTTAAAAGGTTCCAGATGTTATCAGCGATAAGTCCTATATCAGGAGCTACATTTGCCTTCTCTCAGAAGTTTTAACAGTTTATAGAAGGAGGTGAGGTCCCATTAATCCCTGCCAAAGTTCATACCCAAGTACTAAGTTAGCTGCCTTTGTGGACCATTTTTAAGCCTAGCCAATTTCCCTTTTTGTGCTTGAAATCTAGTTATACGTCTATTCCACAGCATTCCTCAGCCTCCAGCTCATTCTTTACACCCACTATTGCCTCGTATTACACTCCTTCTCCTTGGCAATTGTTTTCTTTATATATTATGTCTCCGTATCACTACAGCAGTTGTCCTTGTTTCAGCTTTCTCTCTGTTCCACATTCTTAGCACCCCATGTTCTACATACCTTTTCAAATTCCTGCTTAATTATTTATTTTTTTTTATTTTCTTAATTTTTTTTAATTCTTTTTAGTCTTTTCTTCTTCTGTAATGTAATCGTATATACACACATCTGATGTTCTTCGTGTTTCACTGTTGCAGTCATTACATTTGGGTAATCTGCTGGCAGGTTGCCCTCAGTCAGCCTGAATATCAAAGTCTTGGGTCCTGCATCAGTTGCGGTCTCCTCTTCCATGACGTTAGGTAGTGAAGGGTATAAAACATGTAGCCAACGCCATATTCTTAAGTCTTTCTTGCCGCGTGGTGCCCGAAGCAGAAGCAGTTTGCAAGTGCCGGTCGGCCGACTCCTGAAATTTTCGCATTCGAGTTTCAGGACCAAAGTCTTCTATTAAAGCTAAGTGCCCCGTTGGGGAAACTTTTTCTTGCTCCTTACCGATGTCAGTAAAAGTTAATAATTGCATTACTTGTGGGAAGCAAATACCTCAAGGATATCCATTTGTACTGTATTCCTTGCCTAGGCCCAGATCATAACGTGCCTTGCTGTCGGTTTTGTGCTAGATTTAACCAATGCACTATTAAGCGTTGGTATATCTTTGCTTCAAAATATTTTGGAAACTGATTTAACTATCCTGAAATGTCGTCTGATAGCAATCAGACTACCGGAGTTCACAAAAAACACAAAGAAAAGGACAGAGACCGTCGAGGTCCAAAACCGGTGACCAAGCTTCTCCTAAACCAGTCGCCGGTACTCAGTGAGGCGCTTTTGCAGCCCCTAATACCCGCTACTTTCGAGTCTCAGGCCTCTACTGAGACCAATGTGGAGTCCGGCATGCTGCTAGATTCTCAAAAGTATTGTACCCGCGGATGTCTCTCCCTCAGATGGGTCTGGAGCCGCTGAGCAGGCACCGGCTTCTGAGGGTGTTTTCAGGCCTCAGCATTTCTATATAAAATCGATGCCAGCTACAAAGACAAAGGCAACTTCTGAGGCTAAAAAAATTACGCATGAGCCACGTGCTCAGGCCTCCATGCCCAGAAAACAGATGATCAAAATGGCTGAAGACTTAATTACCTTGATCAGGGTTACCCAACCCCCCCTGATAAGGGGCCTAGGCAAGACACTGATTATGAATCTTCAGATCAGGTTTCTATTTCTTCTGATCGGGAATTTTTCTATACCTCCCTATGAGGATTCAGATGCAGAGGAATCCATCCCATCTGCATCTCCTCCTGAAGATTATTTTTTTGGAGAAACATTGCATACTTTGAGGGAACATTTTCATTGGGAGAGTCAGGATTTCTCAGAATCAAAGAAGAGGCTTAGGGATTTTCTTCTTCCTCAGCACAGGCCTTTGGCCATCCCTCCTGTATTAGACATTGTTGATGTGTTTTCGGAATCAAGCATAACTCCAGATTCCCTACCTCTGGCTCCTAGTAAGCCAGACAGATATTACAGGGTTCCTGACTCCCACAAATTTTTATTAAAAAATCCTGCTGCTGACCCTGAAACTATCTCACAGGGTCCCAAGGGTGTAAAGGCCACAACAGCTAAGAATCCTACCCCCCTCTGATAGAGATTTCAGGGCACAGGATAGACTAGGAAAGAAGGTTTATACGTCTTTAACCTTGGCAATTAGGGCCTTAAACTGCCAGTTTCATATGCTTAAATATCAACAGCATGTTATGGGAGTATCGAAGCATAAAATGATGATTTCTGAATGTGTGGAAAATAAAGAATTACATGAATTATTGCATGCAGCACAACAGGTTGGAAAGCATACTTTGCAATGTGGTTTTGATTCATTGGAGGCCTCCTGCAGGGCCGCATTTACTGGATCTGTGATTAGAAGGCATGCCTGGCTCAAGGAGAAAAATCTGCCTGATCATGTTAAAGCTAAATTGTTAGATGCACCCTTACAGCAAGATAGTCAGTCTGGTAATAAGGCAGAAGAGGTTTTAAAGAAAATGGAAGACAAAGCTAAGTCTATGCAAACTGTAAAAGACTTCTTACAAGTGCAGCCACCAAGATTCAGACATTGGCCTACAAAAAATTGGTCCTTTCCCTTGTCCGACAGAGCCTCACTGGGCAAATCCAGACACTCAAAAGGCTCTAGATACCAATCACAGGGTTCTTACAGGTCAAAGCAATGGGATGCCTCTACCTCCAAATCTGGAGGTAACAAAGCACAACCCTACAGTAAACAGTCTCAATGACTTCTCTTTGCCATCACCAAGCACTTATCTTTTGGCAGCCCCCTTAGGGGGACAATTAGCACTTCATGCTCAAAATTGGCAGTTAATAACCCAGGACAAGTGGGTATTAAACACAGTATCCCAGGGATACAGATTTCATTTCCATACTTTGCCAATTCCAAATGGTTGGCCAGACCTGCCTCAAAATCAATGGGCAGAGGCACAGAAACAAGTTTCGTCCCTCATGGATCTGGTACTGGCTGAATAGCCCCCCATAACAGGAAAAAGGGCAAGGATTTTACTCAAGACTGTTGGTACCCAGAAAAGACAATGCCTCGTGCCCAGTACAGGATTTATTGACTTTGAGCACATTCTTGGACATCCCAAAATTCAAAATGCTGACTTTGCAACAGCTTCTGCCCATGCTGGGCAAGAACGCTTGGCTTGTGATTCTAGATTTAAGAGGCATACCTGAGGGAATCATGCAGAAGATACCTCCATTTCAAGGTGGTTTTATGCATTACCAATTCTCTGCACTGCCCTTTGGCTTATCTACTGCGCCCAGGGTCTTTACAGAGTGCCTGGCACCAATAATTGCATTTTGCAGACAGAGGCATACAAATCTATCCTTACTTGTACGACTGTCTCATTCAAGCAGAAAACAAGGACATTCTTTTCCAACATCTGGCATTTGTAAAAAGGCTTCTAACATGCCTAGGGTACACAAATGAAAATAAATCACAACTGGTACCCTCTCAAAAGATTACATTCCTGGGTGCAAGCTTGAATACAACTGCCCAGATGGCTTACCTTATGCCAGACAAACAAAGGCAACTGACTATTTACTTCAAATTGATGGCAACAAAAACCCAGTTATCTGCAAGACAAATTCTGCAGGCTTTTGGGTTCATGGCATCTTGCATTCTAATTCCATATGCAAGACTGCATACGAGGAAACTACAGTGGTATCTAAAAAGTTTATGGAGTCAACATTGTCACAGACTGGAAACAATCATTTCTCTCATTCCCTGCCTACAACAGGAGTTTCTTTGGTGGTCAGAGACATGTCACCAGAACATGGGACGGTCTTTCACTCTACCCCCTGCCACCCAAACCCTAACTACAGATGCATCAGACTATGCTTGGGGGGCCCACCTAGCGGGGAGATGCACTGTGGGAGATGCATTCAGGGCATATGGACCCCAAAACAAATGCATCTGCAGATCAACCAGAAAAATGTTAGCTGTTCAGAATGCCCTTACAGCCTTCAAGGACTTACTTCATCCAGGACAACTACTGATAAAGATGGACAACAGTTATGTGGTACATAAACAAGCGGTGGGGGGGGTACACATTCCTACCCCCTTTGCAGACTAGCCATGGCATTGTGGGACACAGCCTTGACTTACCAAGTACATCTTCAAGCTCAATTCCTGCCAGGAAAACAAAATATTCTGGCAGATGACCTAAGCAGAAATCTTATGGACCCTCACGAGTGGAAACTGGATCCACAAGTATTCAGCATGATAACGGAGAAATGGGGGATTTCGGACATAGATCTATTTGCCTCTCCCCAGAATTATCAACTGGACAAATTCTGCACAAGGACTGATCACAGACAAGCATGGAAAGTGGACGCCCTATCCTTCAGTTGGAAAAACCTATTTGTCTACACCTATCCTCCTGTACCTCTTCTTCCCAGGGTATTACTAAAGGTCAGACAGGAAAAACCAAACATGATCCTAATTGTCCTGGACTGGCCTCGCCAGCACTGGTACCCAATTCTAAGGAATATGTCTCACCTCCCTCCTTGGTACTTGCCTCTAATTCCTCATCTACTGTCCCAGCAGAGCAATCAAATTCTACACAATCCGCTCCAAACTCTGAACCTGGCAACTTATCTGATCATGTAATTATTCAAACACCTCTCAGTAAATCTGTGATGGATGTCATTTTGGAAGCCAGAAGGCCTAGTACTAGAAAATCTTATGCTGATAAAATGGAAAAGATTCTGTGCTTGGAACCTAGCACAAGGTACTGACACAGCAAAGCCAAATATTCCTCAGATTTTACAATACTTAACTGAGATGCTTGACAAGGGCCTATCTTTTTCATCAGTAAAAATCCATGCCTCAGCCATTTTGGCTCATTACAACACAGAGCCTCCTATCTTTTCTCATCTGCTGGTAAAACAGTATTTTAGAGGGGCCAAAAATGTAAGGCCTCCCAGAAGATCACCAACTCCTGCATGGGACCTCAATTTTGTGTTGGAAAAGCTCACCCTGCCTCCATTTGAACCAGCAGCTACGGCAGATGTAAAGCTTTTATCTTGGAAAACAGCTTCCCTTCTGGCAATCACTTCAGCAAGAAGGGTTTCAGAACTTCAGGCCCTCATGGCTGTGGAGCCTTTTATTAATTTTACCCGGACAGGATGTCCCTAAAGACCAATCCTTCCTTTATGCCCAAGGTGCTTTCCAGTGTGGCTCTTAGCCAAACTATTCACTTTCCAACTTTTTACCCAAGTCCGCAGAACAAGGGGGAGTGGATTCTGCATTCCTTGGATGTACACAGACAACTAAGATTCTACTTGAACAGGACCAAATCTCTAAGAAAGTCTGGGCAACTACTGGTGGCATTTGCTGCAGGATCAGAGGAGAAGGCTATTTCAAAGCAGACTATTTCAAAGTGGGTAAGCCACTGCATTCGTTTCTGCTCTTTGCGTCATGGTAAAACGGTGGCCAAGGGTATCAGGTCACATTCCACCAGGGCTGCATCTACCTCAGCAGCTTTTCTCAGAGGGGTGCCAACCAAAGACATTCTAGAAGCTGCTACTTGGAGCTCTGTTCATACTTTTACAAAGCATTATCATTTGCCTCTCTTCTCTAAGTCCAGGGCTGGCTTTGCCTCTGCAGGGCCTTATAGCCGCTCCTAATGCTGTTTAGCTCCAGTCTCCCATCCATAGCTTTGGGATTCTACCCAAATGTAATGACTGCAACAGTGAAACACGACGAACGTAGTACAGATGTTCATCGTGCTATACTGCTGCAGTCATCACACTTGGGTTATACTGTCGTCAGGCGGTCCCGCAGTCGGCCGAATCCCAAAGTCTTGGTCCGGCGTCGGTTGTCGTTGCCTCTTCCCTGACGTCAGTGCGACAGGGGTATAAAAGAGACAGCCAACGCCATTTTCTTCAGTCTTTCTTGCCGCGCGGTGCCCGAAGCAGAAGCAGTTCGCAAGTGCCGGTCGACCAGCTCCTGAAATTTTCGAATGGAGTTTCAGCCTGAAGTCTTCTCTAAAGCTAAGTACCCCATTGGGGAAACTTTTCTTGCCTCAGACCGATGTCAGACAAAGTTAATAATTGTATTTCTTGTGGGAAGCAAATACCTCAAGGATTTTCATTCTTATTGTATTCCTTGCCTAGGCCCAGACCACGACGTCTCTGGTTGTCGGTTTTGTGCTAGGTTCAACAAACGGACAATAAAGTGTCGGGCAGAATTCGCCCAGCATTATTTTGGCAGAAAATTTAACTATAGCATGCCGTCGGAGCAACCGACATCAGCAATGATTAAAAAATGCAAAGATGAGGACCGGCAGCCAAGGCCAAGACCAGATACCGAGGCCTCAGCAAGGCCTGACGCCGGTTCTCTGGTTTTCAGCGAGGCGCCTTCGCAGCCCCTGACTACCGCTGATTCAGAATTTCTGACTGCATCCCAAACCGAAACTGTTGGGCCTCAGGATCCAGTTCCACCTCACTCCTTGGACGCCAGCCCCAACGGGGATCCGGAAACTTTGAATAGACCTTTGGTCTCAGAGGGTGTTTTCAAACCAACAACTGCCTCTGCCAAGCTTTTTGCTAAGCTCAAAACCCCCTTGAAAGTTAGAAAACCAGGGCCCCCCCCCCCCCCCCCACAGGCACCTATGCCTAAAAAACAGATGCTTAAGATGGCCGAGGATTTAATTACCCTTATCAGGGGATCCCAACCCCCACCTGACAAAAGGGTAGACTGGAGGAAGATTATCATTCCTCTGACCAAGCATCCATTTCCTCAGGCATTTCTGACGACCAGGATTACTCCTTCCCTCCTTATGAAGACTCAGATGCTGAAGAGTCCATTCCCTCTGTCTCCCCCCCTGAAGACTACTCTTTTGGGGAAACTTTACACACCATGAGGGAACACTTCCACTGGGAAGGCCAAGATTACTCTGACTCCAAGAAAAGACTCCGTAAGTTGTTTCTTCTTCCACAGAATAGACCCCTGGCAGTTCCTCCAGTTTTAGACATTTTGGATGATGTTTTCTCAGAATCCAGTTTAAACCCAGATTTCTTACCTCCAGCTCCAGCTAAACCAGACAGATACTACAGAGTTCCTGATGCTCATAAGTTTCTATACAAAAGCCCTGATGCAGACCCCGAGACCATTTCCCAGGGTCCCAAAGGGGTTAAGGCCTCTACTGCTAAGAATCCACTCCCTTCTGAGAGAGATTCCAGAGCATTAAAAAGATGGGGAAAGAAAGTGTATACATGTTCATTGTGTTTCACTGTTGCAGTCATGACTGTAGG
Source organism: Protopterus annectens (assembly GCF_019279795.1). NCBI lineage: Eukaryota > Metazoa > Chordata > Ceratodontiformes > Protopteridae > Protopterus > Protopterus annectens. The sequence continues at coordinate 951,060,629 of NC_056745.1, read as the reverse complement.
GTTCTCCCCTGCCGGCAGGCAGCCCTCGGTCGGCCAGAATCCCAAAGTCTGGGTCTGGCGTCGGCTGTTCAACCATGCTCCCTGACATCAGAGCGCCAGGAGTACAAAGCCGACAGCCAACACCATCTTCTCCAGTCTTTCTTGCCGTGCGGTGATAGCAGTTTGCAAGTGCTGGTCGGCTGACTCCTGACAATTTTTTCTGATAAACTTCAGTCCGAAGACTTTCTTCTCCACTCAAAGCTAAGTACCCCGTTGGGGAAACTTTTTTCTTGCTCCACTCCGATGTCAGAAAAAGTTAATAATTGTATTTCATGTGGGAAGCAAATACCTCATAAGGATTTTCATTCTTACTATATTCCTTGCTTAGGCCCTGACCACGACGTAGCTAGTTGTCGGTTTTGTGCTAGATTCAATCAACGTACAATTAAATGCAGGTACGATTTTGCTTTTCATTACTTCGGTAAGCGCTTTAACTACAAAATGTCATCTGATACGGTTCCAGCTACCGGAGTTCGCAAACGTCGCAAGGATAAAGACAGGCCTGCGAGGTCCAAATCTGATGATGGCACACAAGCGGAGCCAGCTACAGGTTCGGCCGTCGTCAGTGAGGCACTTTTGCAGCCCCTGTCGTCGGCCATTTCAGAATCGATGGCCGAAACGGACTCTCATGAGGAGCCAACCAGGCCTTTAAATATTTAAATTGCAGGACCTTTGGACAATGCTCCTTCGGATGAGTCTGGAGCCGCTGTGCAGGTACCAGCTTCCGAAGGGGTTTTCAGGCCTACTCAGCTTCTTATAAAGGCAAAGCCAAAGACAAAGGCAAAGACTCCTTCAAAACCAAAAACTGCAACACAGGCCTCTTCTGAACTGGCTCCCAAGTCACAGAAACAGTTACTCAAGATGGCGGAGGATTTACTTACTATGATTAGGGGTTCACAGCCCCCTCCAGATAAAAGGCCAAGGCAGGATGTTTATTATGATTCCTCTGATCAGGCTTCTGTTTCTTCAGTTTCTTCTTCTGACCAGGAATATTCTTTCCCTCCTTATGAGGATTCTGATGCTGAGGAATCCATTCCTTCAGCCTCTTCCCCTGAGGATTTCTCTTTTGGGGAAACTTTGCATGAAATGAGGGAACATTTCCAATGGGAAGGACAAGAGTATTCGGAATCTAAGAAAAGACTAAGGGATTTTCTTCTTCTTCCCCAACATAGACCCCTGGCTATTCCTCCTGTTTTGGATATTGTGGATGATGCCTTTTCGGAGGCTAACTTAAACCCCTGACTGTTTTCCTCCTGCTCCTGTTAAGCCTGATAGATATTACAGGGTTCCTGATTCCCACCAGTTTTTATACAAGAACCCTTCTGCTGACCCTGAAACCATTTCCCAGGGTCCTAAGGGAGTTAAGGCCGCTTCTGCCAAAAACCCCATTCCCACTGAAAAGGATTCTAGATCTTTAGAAAGATGGAGCAAAAAAGTGTACACTTCTGCTACTTTGTCCATTAGGGCTTTAAACTGTCAGTTTCATATGCTGAAATACCAGCAATTTCTCTTGTCTGTTTTAAAACAAAAGCTTACTTCCATTTCTGCCTGTGCAGATGATAAGGAATTACATGACTTATTGCATGCCACTGAACAAGTTGGAAAGCATGGTTTACACTGTGGATTTGATGCCTTGGAGGCTTCTTGTAGGGCTGCTGCCTCTGGTACAGTCATTAGAAGGCATGCATGGCTAAAGGAACAAAATTTGCCAGAACAAGTAAAAGCTAAATTATTGGATGCTCCTGTTCAGCATAATGTTTTGTTTGGATCAAAAACTGAAGAGGTGATTAAAAAGATGGAGGATAAGGCGAAATCCATGCAAACAGTTAAAGATTTCTTACAAGTACAACCACCAAGATTTAGCAGGAATTGGCCTTCTAAAAATTGGTCCTTTCCCACTTCAGACAGGCCTCAGAGGGGTAGATATAGACGCTCCAGAGGAAGGCCTCAAACACAAGCCTCTTATAGACCAAGACAGTGGACTGCTTCCACCCCTAGGGGAGGAGAGGATAGGTCACAAACTCATAGGAAACAAACTCAATGACTCCCTCTGTTGGGCTGCAGGAACTTCTTGCCCGGAAGCTCCCCTCGGAGGAAAACTCTCTCTTTTTTATCAAAATTGGACTCGTATAACCCAAGACAAGTGGGTTCTGGATGTGGTTTAAGAGGTTAAAAATTCCATTTTCATACCCTGCCAAGACCAAGCAGATGGCCAAACCTTCCAAAACATCAATGGACAGAGGCCTTAAACCAGGTGGAAGCACTTTTGGCTATGAAAGCCATAGAACTGGTTCCACTTTCAGAGATGGGACAAGGTTTTTACTCAGGGCTCTTTCTAGTTCCCAGGAAGCAAAACTCATGGAGACCCATTCTGGATCTGTCAGTCTTGAACACCTTTCTAGAAATTCCAAAATTCAAGATGCTTACTCTACAGCAACTACTTCCAGTGCTATCCAAAGATGCGTGGATGGTAACTTTGAATTTAAAGGAGGCATATTTACACATTCCCATCAGGCAGGAACGCAGAAAATACCTCCGGTTCAAGGCCGGATCGAGGCACTTTCAATTCTCTGCTCTGCCCTTTGGATAGTCTACTACGCCCAGGGTCTTCACCAAATGCCTGGCTCCAGTAGTAGCTTACTGCAGACTCAAGCGGATTCAAATTTACCCTTATCTGGACGACTGTCTAATTCAGACAGACAGCAAGGATGTCTTACTCCAGCATCTAGAGTTTGTACAAAACCTCCTCAAGTTCCTGGGTTTTTCTGTAAACATAAAAAAGTCAAATTTGACACCCTCAAGCAGATAACTTTTCTGGGTGCTCTTCTAAACACCACAACCCAGATGGCATTTCTGACATCCGAAAAACAGTTACAGCTGGCTTCAACTTTCAAAACCTTGGCAACTTTTAACTCAACTATCTGCAAGGAAATTCCTGCAGGCTCTGGGTTACATGGCTTCCTGCATCCTTCTCGTACCACATGCAAGACTACACATGAGGAAAATACAGTGGTACCTAAAAAGTGTATGGTCTCAGCATTGCCACAGTTTAGACATACTGATCTCCGTCCTGCCTTGCCTTCAAAAGGAATTCCTTTGGTGGTCCAGGGCGTGTACTCTAAACAAAGGGAAACCCTTCTGTCTGCCTCCTGCCACTCTGACTCTAACCACGGACGCGTCGGATTATGCTTGGGGAGCCCATTTTCGGGACAACTGTCTGCAGGGCCTTTGGACAAGGATCAGAAGCACCTGCATATCAATTTAAAGGAAATGTTAGCCGTTCAGAAAGCCCTAATGGCCTTCAGGAATCTTCTACAACCAGGACAACTACTAATATGGACAGACAACACCACAGTTATGTGGTACATAAACCAAGCAGGGGGGGATCTCATTCCTACCCCCTTTGCAGACTAGCCATGGATACATGGAAAACAGCTCTAGCTTGCAATCTGGACCTTCAAGCTCAATTTCTACCAGGGAAGCAAAACTTCCTGGCAGACAGTCTGAGCAGAAACCTTTCGGATCCACACGAGTGGATGCTAGACACCAAAATATTCAGGATGATAGCAGTCTGGGGATGTCCTCATATAGACCTCTTTGCATCCCATCTCAATCATCAACTACAGAATTTTTGCACCAGGACTTTCCACAAAGAAGCTTGGAAAGTGGATGCCCTATCATTCAGTTGGAGAAGCCTCTCGGGATATGCCTTTCCGCCTCTTCCTCTTCTTCCATGGGTATTATTAAAGATAAACAGGACAAGCCCAAGATGATGATCTTGCTGGCCCCAAATTGGCCTCAACAGTTTTGGTACCCAACTCTAAAAAACCTATGTCTGGAGCCCCCTTGGATTTTACCACAGTCTCCAAACCTTCTGTCCCAACATCAGGGTCAGGTTCTACACTCTCATGTCAGAACTCTCAGCCTGGCGGCATGGTTAATCCAGGGCCTTTGATTTCTTCTTTCCTACCCAAGCAGGTTATGGATGTCATTTTTGAAGCCAGATGTCCTAGCACTAGAAAATCTTATGCAGGAAAATGGGAAAAGATTTTGTTCCTGGATGCAGGCTCAGGATTCTGATCCTCTTCTTCCGAACATTTCTTCAATTTTACTTTACTTGACAGATCTCTTACATAAGGGTCTCTCTTTCTCTTCTATTAAGATACATGCCTCTGCTATTTCTGCTCATTATAATACAGACCCTCCAATCTTTTCCCACCAGCTCATGAGACAGTTTCTCAGAGGAGCTAAGAATTTAAGACCCCCTAGATCTCCTCCAATTCCTGCTTGGGATCTCAACTATGTTTTGAAAAAACTAACCTTGCCTCCTTTTGAGCCTGCTGCCTCTTCTGACATCAAGTTTTTATCTTGGAAGACGGCTATCCTGTTAGCCCTAACCTCTGCCAGGAGAGTTTCAGAGTTACAAGCTCTTATGGCTGTGGAACCATATATTATTTTTCATCAAGACAGGGTGTCTTTGAGGACTAATCCTACCTTCATGCCTAAGGTGGTTTCCAAAGTGGCTTTAAATCAAACTATCCACTTGCCAACTTTTTCCCCCACTCCTCAAAATAAAGGGGAAAGGATCTTACATTCCTTGGGTGTACACAGACAATTACGTTTTTACCTGGACAGAACCAAGGACATCAGAAAATCAGAACAATTGTTTGTTTCTTATGCTTCAAGTTCCCAAGGTAAAGCCATTTCAAAACGGACCATTTCTAAATGGATTGCTCATGGAATCAGATTTTGTTATTCACACCATGGAAAGCAAATCCCAGGGAGTATACGGACTCATTCCACCAGAGCTGCTGCCACTTCTGCGGCCTTCCTCAGGGGAGTTCCTACCAAAGACATTTTGGAAGCTGCAACTTGGAGTTCAGTGCATACTTTCTCTAAGCACTACAATCTACCTCTCTACTCTAAGTCTAGGGCAGGCTTTGCCTCTGCAGTCTTGCAGGGCCTTTTAGCCACCCCTTCTTTATGACTACCTCCCTTTCTTTCAGCTTTGGGATTCTACCCTACAGTCATGACTGCAGCAGTGAAACACGATGAACATAGTACAGTTGAGTACACCTACCATAAATATAGATGTTGGAGTGTCTTCACTGTTGCAGTCTGGGTTTCCCTCCCTCCTGTCCCCTCTTATTTTTACCTTTTTATGGTTCCTTTTTTCACCATTCTTCTGAGGTGTATTTGCAAAGGGTATGGGACCTTTATCATTTTGGGACTCCTGACATCTGGGGCAAGAAAAACTGGAGCAGATGGTGTCGGCTGTCGGCTTTGTACTCCTGGCGCTCTGACGTCGGGGAGCATGGTTGAACAGCCGTCGCCGGACCCAGACTTTGGGATTCTGGCCGACCGAGGGCTGCCTGCCGGCAGGGGAGAACCCTACAGTCATGACTGAAACAGTGAAGACTACATTTATAGTAGGTGTACACAACTGTACTTTCTGCCACTTTGGCCATGAGGGCATTAAACTACCAATTCCACATGCTAAAATACCAACAGTATTTGATTACACAGTTAAAGCATTAGCTGATCCCTCAGACAGATCAACTAGATTTGAAAGAGATGCAGGATTTGATGCATGCAGACGAACAAGTGGGAAAACATACCTTAGTGTGGTTTTGATTCATTGAAAGCCTCTTGTAGAGCAGCTGTCACAGGGTCTGTCATACGTAGGCATGCTTGGCCTAAAGAACAAGCCTTACCAGAACATGTCAAAGCAAAGTTATTGGATGCCCCATTGCAGAAAGATGTGTTATTTGGTGTCAAAGCAGAGGAAGTTTTGAAGAAAATGGAAGAAAAGGCAAAATCTATGCAAACAGTTAAAGATTTTTTACAGGTACAACCTCCTCTTTCAGCAGAAACTGTCCATCAAAAAACTGGTCCTTTCCTGCATCAGACCGACCCCAAGGAGGTAGGTACAGGCGCCCAAGGGGCAGAGGCCAGCCACAAGGTTCTTTCAGGCCTAGACAATGGCATACAGCAACTCAAAGAGGTGGAGACGAAAGATCTCAACCTTTCAGGAAACAAACACAATGACTTCCCTCTTCGCCTGCCAAGCAGAATTCATTTCCACACTTTACCTCAGATGAGAGGCATGCCAAATCTGCCTCCAAAGCAATGGGAAGAGGCTCAAACGCAAATTTCAGCTCTCATGGATATGAAAGCAATTCAAAAGGTACCTACAAAAGAGCAAGGTCAAGGTTTTTACTCAAGACTGTTTCTAGTCCCAAGAAAGGACAAAGCCTGGAGGCCCATCTTAGACCTCTCAATTCTGAACACATACCTGGAGGTACCCAAATTCAAAATACTCACACTGCAGCAGCTCCTTCCCATGCTGGGCAAGGAGTCTTGGCTGGTAACGTTGGACCTCAGAGGCATACCTGCATGTCCCTATCAGACAAGATTACAGAAGATACCTCAGATTTTTGGCAGGTACAATGCATTATCAATTCTCTGCACTGCCCTTTGGCTTGTCTACTGCGCCCAGAGTATTTACGAAATGCCTGGCATCAGTAATTGCATATTGCAGACAACGAGGAATACAAATTTACCCATATCTGGACGACTGCCTGATCCAAGCGGACAGTAAGGACATTCTATTACAGCATATGGCTTTTGTAACACAGCTGCTCAGTTGCCTAGGGTACACAGTAAACAAAAAGAAGTCAAAACTAATACCCTCGCAACAAATAATATTCCTGGGTGCCAGCTTAAATACAACGGCCCAGATGGCTTAACTCACGCCAGACAAAAGCAATTGACTCAATACTTCAAAAAGATAGCAACTTTTACCCAGCTCACTGCAAGGAAAATCCTGCAGGCATTGGGGTTCATGGCATCATGCATTCAACTAATCCCATATGCAAAGCTGCATATGAGAAAATTACAATGGTACCTGAAAAGTGTATGGTCTCAACACCAGGCACAGCCTTGAAACAGATATACCTATCATTCCCTGCCTTCAAAAACAGTTCCTATGGTGGGCTCAAGCATGTCAAACAAACAAGGGTCTTCCTTTCGTCTTACCTCCAGCAAACCAAACCATGACAACAGATTCTTCGGACTACACATGGCAGGACAGTGCATACAGGGCAAATGGTCTGCAAAACAAATGCATCTTCACATCAACCAAAAGGAGATGCTAGCTGTGCAAAATGCCCTGACAGCCTTCAAGGACTTCTTGCATCCAGGACAACTTCTAATAAGGACAGACAACACCACAGTTATGTGGTACATAAACAAACAGGGAGGAACACACTCCTACCCTTTATGCAGACAGGCTATGACCTTATGGAACACAACTTTGACCTAACAAGTACAACTACAACTACAAGCACAATTCCTGCCAGGAAAGGAAAACATATTGGCAGACTAATTAAGCAGAAACATGGCAGACCCCCACGAGTGGTGACTACACCCACAATTATTTTCCATGATAACTCAAAGATGGGGATGTCCAGACATAGATCTGTTTGCATCCCCCAACAATTGCCAATTACAAAAATTCTGCACAAGGACTTATCACTCCCTAGCCTGGAAAGTGGACGCTCTGCCATTCAGTTGGACAACACTGACAGTCTGCCTTCCCTCCACTACCTCTATTGACCAATGTATTATTGAAGGTCAAATCAGAGAGACCACAAATGATCCTCATTGCTCCGGACTGGCCACGCCAGCACTGGTTACTAAGGAACTTGACTCAAAACCCTCCATGGATCTTGTCTCAATTCCCACTACTGTTGACTCAAACTCGTCACAGCCAGCTCAGAACTTTAAATTTAGCTGCATGGAGAATTCCTTAAATTATCAATCAACACTTCTCTCAAAGGACGTCCTGAATGTAATTATGGCGGCCAGGAGGCCCAGCACCAGGAAGACTTACTCAGACAAATGGAAAATATTTTGTGCATGGCACCAGGCTAAAGGTCAAAATCCTTGGATTCCAAACATTCCTCACATACTGCAATACCTAACCGAGATGCTACACAAGGGCCTTTCCTTCTCCATTAAGATCCATGCTTCAGCCATTTCAGCTCAATACTATACGGATCCCCCAATTTTCTCACACCATTTACTTAGACAGTTTCTCAGAGGGGCTAAGAATATAAGACCCCCCAGAAAACCACCAACACCAACTTGGGACCTGAACTTCGTTTTAGAAAAGTTAACACTATCTCCTTTCGAACCAGCATTCTCAGTAAAACTACAATACTTGTCTTTGAAAACAGCCTTGTTACTGGCTATTACCTCAGCACGCAGGGTCTCAGAACTACAAGCACTTATGGCAGTGGAACCTTTCATCATTTTCCATCAGGACAGAGTCTCTTTATGAACTAACCCTATCTTCATGCCCAAGGTAGTATCCAGTGTGGCTTTGAATCAGACCATTCATTTACCCACCTTTTACCCTAACCCACAGAATAAAGGAGAAAGGCTCCTTCACTCTTTTTGGACATTCACAGACAGCTACATTACTATTTAGATAAGACAAAGATCTTCAGAAAAACTGACCAACTCTTTGCATCATATGCTGCAGGTTCACAAGGAAAGGCTGTTTCAAAACAGACCATCTCCAAATGGATAGCACATTGCATCCGCTTTTGCTACTCGCACCATGGGAAGGCAGTGCCTGTCAATATTAGATCCCATTCTACCAGGGCTACTGCAACCTCAGCAGCCTTTCTCAGAGGGGTTCCAACCAAAGACATTCTGGAGGCAGCTACTTGGAGTTCTGTGCACACCTTTACCAAGCACTACAACCTTCCATTATACTTTAAAAAAAAAAAAAAAAAAAAAAAAAACAGGGCTGGTTTTGCCACTGCAGTTCTGCAGGGCATCCTAGCATCACCTAACCCAGTTTAGTACCAGCCACCCTTCCATAGCTTTGGGACTCAACCCAAGTGTGATGACTGCAGCAGTATAGCGCGATGAACATAGTACAGTTTTGTACCTACCATAAATGTAGATGTTAGAGTTGTTATACTGCTGCAGTCCAGGTTACCCTCCCTCCATCCCCTCTACATACCAGGGTGTTAGTTACAACTCCATGTACTTCAATCTATTGGATGCATGTCTATTGCTTATCTACTAAGGTATTGTTGCATAGCTATTGTATTGCCTTCCTGTTTAGGGGCACCTGACATCTGGGGCAAGAAAAACTGAAGAAAATGGCGTTGGCTGTCTCTTATACCCCTGTCGCACTGACATCAGGGAAGAGGCGACGACAACAGACGCCGGACCAAGACTTTGGGATTCGGCTGACTGCGGGACCGCCTGACGACAGGATAACCCAAGTGTGATGACTGTAGCAGTATAACCACTCAAACATCTACATTTATGTTGGGTACAAAACTGTACTTTGTGTACACTAACTGTAAATGTAGATGTTCGAGTGTATTCACTGTTGCAGTCCGGGTTACCCACCTGCCTTCCCCCTTTTTTCTAGAACTTCTGTTTCCTGCACTATATTCTACAGCCTTTGTGGTGTATTTGCTTTTAGATGCAGGTAAAGTTTATGTTGTTACAATTGCATTTATATATAGGTATATTTATGTGTGTGTGTGTGTGTGTGTGTGTGTGTGTGTGTGTGTATATGTGTATATATGTGTGTGTGTGTGTGTGTGTGTGTGTGTGTGTGTGTGTGTGTATATATATATATATATATATATATATATATATAAAATTTTTTTTTTTTTTTTGCTCCCCATTTGGGGGGCACCTGACATCTGGGGCAAGAAAAACTAAAGAATATGGTGTTGGCTGCATGTTTTATACCCCTGGCGACCTGACATCATGGAGGAGGAGACAGCAACCGACGCAGGACCCAAGACTTTGATATTCAGGCCGACCGAGGGCAACCTGCCAGCAGATTACCCAAATGTAATGACTGCAACAATGAATACACTCTAACATCTACATTTATGGTAAGTGTACACAACTGTACTTTCTCCATCATTGTCTTCAAGACTCTTGTTTCCTAATACACACCAAATGTGCTCCTCATCTTTCTATCCACGCATTTACTCTTACTATCATACCTTGCATGCTATATGCTACCTATTGCACCTGTTTCTCAATCCCCACCCTTATTCACACTGCCTGTTTCACTTGCCAGTCATTCACTATCACTATTGCTTCTAGCTTATTTGGCTTACCCCCCATCTCATTTTCAGATTTAACATTCTTAACCTTTCGGAGCATTAAGGTAAGTTTTAATTTTTTATTGTATATTCATTGTTTTGAACTTTGCTCATATGTTGTCTAACATATGAGGTTCGAAGTTATGAAACTTCGAATATATAATATAGACCTGGATAACCAAAGACACAACCCCCCAACATTTTGGTCTACTATCAAGAAAATATTACACCCTGGAATTCCTAGTACCCATAAACCTTGTCCAGGCATCTCTCCCTTAGAGAGACTTTCTAAATTTAACTCCCACTTTATAGACTCTATAGCCTCCCTCGCCCAAAACTCCCTACAGAATCCTGCCACCCCGACCAACCTCAAAGGTCTAACAGTGTCATTTTCAACTTAAAATCTGTCTCTACCTCCTATATAAAGAAAAAAGAAGTATTACACAATCTTAAGCCCTACTCACCCTCTATAGACAATCTCCCATATGAATATCTAAAGATTGCTGCCCCTTCTGTTGCCTACCCAATCTCTATATTGATCATTCATTCCATTCTTGAGCCATATGTCCCATCTTTCTGGGGAAAAAAATTACATCATTCTTCTTCATAAAGGGAGAAACTCCATTGCAATAACAAACTTCAGACAAATTACAATCTGGTCCCCTCTTTCCAAGATCTTAGAAAAATGTATTCATAAACAACTTTTACAATACTTACTCCAAGAAAATCTGTTAACCTCTACCAAACAGGACTTTCGCCCAAATCTTAGCACAACTGCCCTATTACCTTTTTTGGACCACGTCAGTGAAGCCAGAGAAGTTTATTTTCTTCCCTCTTTTTTGGATCTCTATCAAACGTCTCTCAAAAATGTCTGATTTAGGCTTTTCCAGGACAACAGTCACTTGGTTGTCTAGCTACCTGTTTAACTAGCTGCAATCAGTTAAATGGCTGTCTACTTACTCATCTTTCCTCCCAGTTAATACAGGTGCCCCACAAGGATCCATACTTGGCCCTCTCCTTTTAACATATTTATAAATGATCTGCATACATCCTTCCAACAAACTACACTTATACAGTATGCAGATGACTCCACTGTCATTTGCTGATGTAATAGTCCTTGCCAGTTACAATCTGTCACTCATCAGGCTTTCAACTGTAATGAAAACTGGCTCAGTCACCATCAGCTTTTCCTAAATCCAAATAAAACAAAACTGCTCTTATTTCTTCCCAAATCCCAAACGCACACAAAAAAAAAACTTTCAAAACATCCTCTCTCAACAGTACTGAAATTTAAGTTGTACCTCACACAAAGCTACTTGGTGTCATAGTAGATGACTGAAATTTGATCTTCATATTAAAAAGTGCATAAAAACAACACACCAAAAACTGGACGTGCTGTATAGATCAAAAAGATTCTTTACCAACTCAAGACTTACTCTCACCAATAGATACCTCTTTCCTTCACTACTATATGCCTCACCCATTTTTACCAACATTTGGATCTCCCTAAGCTCAAAACTTGAGCTTTGCTATAACAAAGTAGCTAGATTTGCAGCCGGTTAGTCCTACAACTCACACCACTGCTCTACCCTCCGATATCTAAACTGGCTTGAGTTACCTCACTAAGTTCACCCAACTCCTCCTTGCTCATAAAATGGTATATAAATTCTCATCCTGCCCAGCGCCATTTTTAACCATTTCCTCCCTGATTGCCCTCTTCGCTCAGCTGAGAAACACCTCCTTGAAATCCATAAACAGATTTTCTATCCGTCACTGCCTGTATTCCTACTCAGTAGCCAAGGCTTGGAACAATATTGCTACAGATATTAGAACAATGCTATGTAGTCGCATATTCAATCTCTAAAGAGATTTCTCCTTAACTCCTGGCTCTGTACATGTCTTACACCAGGCTGACATTACCCTTTACTCCTTTCTTCTCTTCCTCTCTCCATTCTCTTTCACTTGCTCTTCTTTTTCACCTTTCATTTCCTCCCTTCTCTTATTAGCCAAAGCACAAATTACTTCTCCAATAGCTCTCTACTTTAAATCCATTTCCTAATCTCCCTCCAACTGCAAAATCTCTTTCCTTTCTCATAGTCTTTTGCCCAAATTTAAAATGCTTAACACATTTACCATTGGTTATCATAATTGATTGTACTTTACTAGTTGTTCAATATCCTGTGATTTAGTATTCACTGTATGATTTTTTTTTACTTGATTTTACTTATCCTGTATGTTGATTCTGCTATTTGTTACTGGACTTCATGTGATAATATTGGATAGTTTATTAATTGAACTATGTATGTTGGAGCTTTTCTCCCCAGGACTCTGCTGAAAATGAGATGCATGCCCAGTTGGACTTTCCCAGTAAACAAATGTCAAATAAATAAAAAAATAAAGTAAGCTATCCCATTTGGTTATAGCTTGGCCTTACCCATCCTATGGTCAATTATATTACTCCTAATGAGAATAACTGGGATCATACTGTAGATAATCGGAGGATCCCTTGCGTGCAGTAAAGCATTTAGGACATGCCCCTGTGCATTAGCAGTACAAGGGGTAGTCCTGGGGTAAATTTTCTCTTTCCCATGTATAGATCTAAGTTGCACTTGAAAATGGAAAAGGATGAACTTTATATGGATGGGGAGTCTGTTCCACAACCATACAGTACGTTTCCTGTTTACAGACACCTTAAGGGGGAAAGCAGGCTTCAGACTTTTGTTAGCCAGGCTGTTGATTTATATTGGTCAAAGTTAGACAAAGATCATCTGCCCAAATCTTCTGGCAAGCATACCAACTCTGATGCATATCTGGACTTTTTGCCTGATCATAAAAAGGACATGGTCATCGTGTTTCAAAAATCTGTCTGGAGGGTATAGAGAGCTACCTTGTGTTGCTTTCAGAATGAGAGGTAGCATGCCATTTTATTGAAATAATTTTGTGGGAATTCCAGTTGAGGTTGTCAACAATATGTTAAAGTATGTTTTAGCCTTGTGTTGCTGAACATGTAATCTAATGACTTCTCCAGAGATTCTGATAGGGTAGACCCCAGGTAGATAATCTTTTGGGAGACTAATAAATTTAATATTTTCTGTGGATTTGACTAGAGGGAGTGCAGTTTATTCTGTTGTCTTGAGTGTTTAACTGGATGATTTTGTAACCAGACAGCTCACCATATTTCCTCAGCTGTGAAAAAGCAGTGTCAGTATCATTTTCTGGATCAGGAAGGTATATTGGCAAATAGTCAGCATACAAGGAAAGTGACCAGCATTGGTTGTTCAAAACATATCCAGACAGAGGGCATACTTTAACTGCTTACAGCTCTAGATACAGGGTAAGTAAAGGTGAGATAGAGCATCCTTGAATGGACACCCAGTTGCAACTTAACTGTCGGAGAAAGTCTAGAACCAATTTTAATTTCTATGATAGAATCTGAATGTAGTGCTATAACTGCAGTGGTGGTGCTGCGGTAGCGTTGTCACCTCACAGTAAGACATCCTGTTCAATTCTCAGCTAGAGCGTTTTCTGTGTGGAGACATGTGTGAATGGGCATACCTTCGTTGAAGGTTGTGCATCAGGGCCGGCAACTCGGCACGTAAAAATCTACTGCCAATCATTAGCGGACCGGAGTTCCACTGTGGCGACCCCTAACCGAGAAAAGCCGAAAGACACAACAACAACAAGAATCTTAATGTAGTGCTCATGTTAATGTATTTGTTGAGGGAAGTGTATTTTCTCAAATACTGCAAGTAGGAAATTCTAGTTTGCACTATTGAATACCATCTCTGTATCTAAACTTGAAAAGATCGAGTTTTTCTATTGCAAGAGGCATGGTCTGTGAGTAGGATCTTTAGGAGATTAATTTTATTAAAAGAAACAGGACTGAAACTCCTAAAAAGTATAAATCAAAAGAAACCCAAATAAAACTCTCATTGTTTAAACTGGTCTGAGATGCATTAGATCTGCAAGGACTGCAGCCAGCCTGTTTGCCATCAGTGAGACAAAAAGCTTATAGTTATGGTTCAGAATAGTTGGGCCTGTAAGATTTAATTTGCTTTACAGTCTTTTCCTGGTTTGGAAAGAACTACCACTACTGCTTCCTTCCAAGAGGAAGGGTTCATCTTGAAAAAACATCATCAGCTAACACCTAAAAGACGCAAGAATGTTAGCATCTTCTGTTTGAAATAGCTGTCGTAAGATATCATCCTGGTTGGTGTATTTCCTTTCTTGACTGACATTACATGAATTTTCTCATTCACAGTTAAAGGAAGAGTGAGAATTTAAATTTGATCAAGTGATAAAATAGTGTGATTTATACTGTCCAGATTTGAGAGACTTTTCTGGGATAGATGGGACTGGGTGAGGGTTTTGAATATAGAGCCAGATGTTAAGTTTATCAGATTCCTCCAGGATTTCCATAGGAGATGCTTCCTCTAAGCATGGGTGCATAAAGATAAACTTAGTTATTGATCTGTCAACTTGTTGTCTCAGCTTCAGAGCAAGGTGGGGTAATTTCCACTTCCTATAAGTGAAAGCCTCTTGTCTCTTTATAGTGCTGTGTGACATCTTCTACTTCTCTCATTATGTCTGTGCATCATAAATGATTAATGATCTGAGAGCTCATTCTTCAGCCTGCTCTTCTAGTCCATTTAGAGAAGCAATATTCCTCTTGCATTGGTTCCATTCTAAAGGGAAGAGTTGAGAACTGGGATGGACACTTACCTGGAGTACCCCAAAGCAATCTTGTATGCTTTGTATGTGATACTAAACACTTAATAAGGTAGAGATTTAATTTCCATTTAGGTGTAAATGGAGTTCTGTCTATCTTTGAAGTACACCTCATAGGTGAGTTGTCTGACAGAGAAATTGGATAAGCAATCTTATCTTGAAATATGTGTGTGTTCCCTTGAAATAACAAGCTTGCCAATTTTTGGCTATAAGTTGTGTCAGGGGGAATAATGTGTATCCTGGAGGTGTGCAATTTAACTACCTAACTAGATCTTCCACACCCAGCTTAGTACAAAGATACCAAAATGTCTGCCCATAGTGGATATTTTCACCTTTCTCTGGCTTTTGTAAACTTCATCTGAAAGAAGCACCATGTTCCAGTCACTCACCCAGAGTGTTATTCCCTTGTTGAGGGTAAATCCAGTCTTTCAGAATATCAGCAAAATCTCCATTTAAGGTCCCAGTGCAAAGGTTGACATTAACCTGCATAAAAGGAGACCAGACCAATACAGCCTCTTTCATACTGTGTGATGCTCCCATCTCTCTGCCATCACGTCCACTAACACAATGGGTAAATTCTTTTTAAATAAAATAATTACTCCTCTTCTTTCATTTTGGTAATGAGTAAAACCACCCGTGGGATAGCCTCATCTGACAAATTTTAAATGCTCAGATTGGTTCTTATGAATTTCTTTTCTGGGTTTTGTTTCCTAAAATATTGAAACAAATCATTTTATTTGTTTGAGGTTGTCCCATTTATATAGGATTTCAATCGTATGGCATTAGGAGTAAGTATAACTGTGTGCCTAAGACACTCAATAGTGCATGCAGGGGATTGTTCCAACCAACCCTAGCCGTGTTCTCTATGATCCAGCAAGGTTAGATGCTTCATGAATCTGCAGTACCACTTAGATGAATAAGGGTAGGAATTATACAAGACTGTTGCACTCTAGTCCAAACAAAATAGTGAATACAGTAAAAGATGTATATGTACTCCAAAACATATATGCAAGTAACCGTAACAACGAAAAGTTACTGTTTGAAATATATTAAAAAATCATTATAACTGCACTAAGAGTGCAGGTGTGTCATGTCTCTTTTTTTCAGATGGAGGAAGAAGAAAATAAGTTTTAAATGAGTGATTTAAAAAAACAAGTATTTTCCCCAATACTATGCTACATACCAAAGTCTCCCCCCATTTCCTCCAACAATTCGAAGTGTATCATAACTATTTACCAAGTTAGGACCAATACCACTCTCACATTGTAATCTCAGATAAAATAACTACGATATTTTGTCTCTCTGGTGTGTAAATATTAACTGCTATGTTAAAAATGGTTGGGGCCAGTTATGTAACCAAACTTAAAAAGGCTCGTCTTGGCTATGAAAGGGCATAGTAGTGCCTTGATTGTTTGCACCCAATAATAAGCTTGACCCAAGAAATGGAGTATATAAAAAATGCAAAATAATTGTTCTTGACCATCGTATTTTTGTCCTTGAGAGGTCAGGAATAGATTGCAGGTGTTTTGTTCCTGTACCTCTTGCAATCAGTAATTGTTAAAAGTGGCTATTAAAGTAAAATATAATAGTTCATCATTTCTGTATCTGTGCCAAAGCAAAAAGTCCAAAAAAACCCACAAATCAAGGTTTAGTGAGTAACTGCAAGTAAATACAAACGAAACCCAAAGGCAATGATCAGGCTCTTCTTGAAACAAAACAGTCTTTATTCAGTCTAAGCGCTTTCCTAATGTAAACCATTACTTGGTTTGAACATTGTATCCACAGTAAAGTCTGATTTTAGTGAGGTTTTAATATGATTACGGCTATTTGCATGTACAGTGGCTTTGAGAAAACTGTATAAAGGTGAATGTAACAGAGACATGTTGATTTTTAAAAAACCTAGTGTACCGCTTGTGCAACCAAATGTAGAAATATTTTTGCAAGCTTGTGAAAAAGATCTTTATGATGATTTTTGTAACATGGAAATCAAGATTTCAGGCAATTTAACAAAAGATGAATAGTCTGCTATTTTTAGTTTACAGAATAACAGGGAGATTGTGATTCGACCCTCTGATAAAGACGGGCCTGTAGTTATATTACATGCAGTTTATTATTATACTGAAATGCAAATCATGCTTTTTGATACAAAGGTTTATAAACCTGTCACATTAGATGTTATTGAAAAAAATGAATGATAGTGTTTGTATGATTCTTCATGAAAATGAACTATTTCACTATAGAAAATCCTCTTGTACCTCGAATGCACGGTCTTCCCAAAACACAAAAAGTCCCCTTAAAGCCTAAGTTTAGACCAGTAGTGGCAGGGGCAGGTGGCTCACTGAGCCGATCTCTATATTTTTAGATAAGGAACATAGTTTTACAGAAACATCCAATTGTATTGAGACACTGAGCATTTCTTGGTTGACTTGTATGCATTCATGGCAGGCCAAGCAGGAGAAATGTTTGATTTTTTTTGTAACCCTTGATGTACATGCATTCCAAACACATAAGGTTTGGAAATGGTTAAAGCATGCTTACTTAGTCATGGTGCTTATGATGAACAAAAAGTGGGTTTTTATCTGCATGCTTTTGGAAATAGTATTAGAACACAATGTTTTTCTTTTTGATGAGAATTATTATTGGCAAACAGCTGGGGTGGAAATGGGCACTAGCCACCCCATTTCCTACGCAAACCTTGTAATGATGGAATGGGAGACAAAATTTATACAACTAAGGGTGATTCTAACGTTTGATTTTTATAGAAGGTTGTAGATGACCTATTTATAGGTTGGAAAGGTAATCATGAGCAACTTGTGCAATTTGTTGAATATCTGAATAAGAGTAGTCAATTTCTAAAGTTTACATATCAGAGTTCAGCATCTAGGATTGATTTTCTAGATGTGACAGTGATTCGAGAAGGAGCAGGTCTGCATACTTGCATATATAGGAAGGATTGCTATCATCCTTCATTTTTGGAGAGAAATAGTATGAACCCACCAGATATGTTTAAGAGCATAGTGTGAAGAACAAGCACTAAGGGTGCCGAGGCTATCCTCATTGGATACAGATTTTGAGAAGGGGTTGGAATTTCTGAATGAAGTCTTTAATAGAGGCTACTCACGGAAAGAAATAGGACGTGCATTTTTGAAAGTTGAGATAAGAGATAGAGGGAAGAGGGAAGCCTTGTTTTTCCAAAGGGAATAGGGCTGTGAGTCTTAGAGCAGAAGAAGGTGCAATAGTCCCTGTGACTGTCTTTTGCTCAGGATGTAAATCTGGTTAAACAAATAATACATAGAAATTGGCACATCTTGCTTATAGATGGTGAAATCCGTGAAATAGTAGGCAAGAAACCTAAGATTTGAAGTTGTTCAATCTCGCAGTTTATTCTTGACTGATGGGTTCGGAGCCAATCCTTGGCTCTGACATGGCCATAAGCAAAGCCCGAGGTCTTCCAGTAGCTCGAGGCCAAGCCCCCTATCCCTCAATGCACTGTGAATTACCCCAGCTCTAGTTTGCCACGGAATCTGATCGGAGGTTCCAGTGAAAGCTCGGGCCAGTAATCTTAGTACTTATATAGGTAGTTGGATATTGAGCTCTTATAGCTCCATTGCAGTTCCCTTCTGGTGTGTTTTATAGGTTCATAGGTTCATAGGTTCATACTAAGCTATCTGCCCTAGGGCATTTATAAGCCTAGCCAGAGTATGTTTGGCTTTCGCCACCCATTTTAAATTAATTTTGCTATGCCCTTTTTCGAGGTTAGTATACTTTGCCTCTGTCTAACAGTGACACAGAAGTGATACCCGGGGTAAACCTACGATCTCCCATCCACTCATCAAGATTCCTCTTGAAAAGAGTCAATGAGGGACTCTGCCTAACCTGGACTGGGATTTTATTCCAGAGTGAAGGGAGCCTCTGGGTTATGAATCTGTCCCTCCAGCATGTCCTATTTATTTCAGTGCTGAGGTTCAAGTCTCTCGAGCGTGTAGCTCGATGGGATTTGGATTTTTGAGGTGCAGCATGTCCCTTAATTCCGGGTTGGACATGGCCTTATACGTCAGGCACAGGTCACCTCTGAGCAGGCGGTATGCCACTGAGTAGAGCTGGAGTTTCTTTAACCGGGCAGCATATGGCATCTGTTTGAGCCCTTTGATCCTCTTGGTGAGGTACTTTTGGGGTCTTTCCAGTTGCTGCAGGTGTTTGGTAAGGTACATCCCAAAAGGGGCATTGTACTCAATTATGGGCCTGATGAGGGATGAGTAAAGAGGCACGATGACCTCCCCTAATCTAGATGTGAATCCCTTCATGATTAGGTGGGCTATATAAAATGTTTTTCTAACCACTTTGGCCACGTGGTTGTCAAATGAGAGATTGCTATCAACTTGGGTCCCCAGGTCCCTAATTACTTCTTCTGTACTTAATGGATTACCACCTATGTGGTAATTTGTGGGCACTTTGTTTTTGCCAAAGGGGATGACTATACACTTTTGGCATTTAGCTTGAGGTCATGGCTCTGGCACCAGTTGTCTGTTTCTATGAGGCCCTTTTGGAGGATGCTTGTGTCAGCTGGAGAGTCGATTATGGCGCCCAGTTTGCAGTCATCTGCGAACTTGGTCAGCCACAGTCCTTCCGTGTTGGCCTGTACCTCCGAGAAATATATACCAAACAAGAGAGGTCCCAGGACTGAGCCTTGTGGGACGCCATTTGTAACTGGTTTGGAGTCTGACATGGCTCCAGCAATTCTAACCATGTGGGTTCTGTCCTTGAGCCAGTTTGCAACCCATCTAGTGACATAGGGGTTTATATTTAAGCTGGTGAGCTTATCTATAATGCCTGAGTGGGGTATTGTATCGAAGGCTTTTGCGAGGTCCAGATAGGCTGTGTGGACCACCTTCTCTTCGTCAATGGCCTTGGTGACTGTTTCAAAGAAGTCAACCAGGTTTAAGAGGCAGGATCTGCCGTTAACAAAGCCGAACTGGGTAGGATCCAGTGTCTGTAGGTCCCCAATATCTTTATTTATGAGGTCCATGATGATCCTTTCCATAGCTTTGCTGACCAAGCTAGTCAGGCTTATCGGGCGATAGTTTCCAGGGTCCGTTGAGGCACCACCTTTGTGGAGAGGGACCACTGTTGCTGTACGCCACTCTTTGGGTACATATCCTGTAGTAAGGCTGAGATTGAACAGTAGTTTTATGTTTGGGTTTAGCTCTTCTTGGAGTTCATGTAGGACGCAGCCTGGGACACCGTCTGGTCCCATTGATGCTGTGTTTTTTGCTTTGGAGAGGGCGGCTCCCACCTGAGCATCTGAGATGTCAGGGGCCCAGCACTCTGCTGGGCTAGATATTTGGCCCTTTGGTGCGGGGGGGCAGAAGTTTGCGCTGAACCTGTCAGCTAGGATGTTGGCAATGTCTGTGGGATTAGTGTATTTTTGTCATTTTGGACTAATTCGAGCATACCTGGGAATTCCCACCCAGGTTCCTAACATAACTAAAGAAAGCCTTGTGATTATCCTTAGTGTCCTGTGCAATTTTTCTCTCGAGCTGGCCTTTGACGATTTTATGAGTGCCCCTTAGTTTTTGCTAATACTGATCAGAGATGCCTTCCCTTTTTGGGATTTTGCTCTATCATGTAGTAGCTTCCTCCTTCTATTGTATAGTTTGTTTATGGCTGGGGTCCACCA
The DNA here is from genome assembly GCF_019279795.1 of Protopterus annectens. Classification (NCBI taxonomy): domain Eukaryota; kingdom Metazoa; phylum Chordata; order Ceratodontiformes; family Protopteridae; genus Protopterus; species Protopterus annectens. The sequence continues at coordinate 951,040,034 of NC_056745.1, read as the reverse complement.
GACAGGTCGTCTGCCTTTGGAGGATTGGGTCTTGGTTTTATTTGGGATTGCATGATCCATGCAGTCCTGAAGGTGTTCATAGAATGCATTTATAAAGGATTCTGCGGTCTGGGCCGTATTTTCCACAGGCCCGGGGGCTTTGAAGGATTCCACCTCGGTTTTGAGGAGTGTGAAATTTGCTTTAGAGAAGTTTTTCACTGTGGTTTTCTGGGCAGGGGGTGGGGTCTGGATGTGAATGTCCAGTGAGATCAGTTTATGGTCTGATCTTACCAGTGAGGGATACACTTCTGGTCTAGAGCATAGAGTCCCCATGTTGGTGATGATCAGGTCCAGTATGTTTTCCCCTCTTGTGGGAGTGGTAACAAGTTGTTCCATAGCATTTGAGTTTATGAATTCTAGGAACCTTTGGGCAAGGGTGTTGGAGCTAGAGTAATGCTCCCAATCTATGTTTGGGTAGTTGAAGTCGCCCAATATAATGGTGTTCGGAGAGACCTTCATATTTTCCAGTGTTCTCAGGAAGGCCGAGTGGGGTTCCTGGGTTTGGGAGGGTGGTCTGTAGCAGGCTATAAACTGGAAGGCAGTTTTACCCACTGTTAGTTGCACATGGATAGTCTCTGATGCTTCGTGCTTTGCCAACAACCTGGAGGTGTGGGTATCTTTGATGAATATCGATACTCCCCCTCCTTTTGTGGTTCGGTCCAAGTTTTGGGACTGAAAAGCATGGTATGAGGTATAACCTGGTAGTGCTGGGGTGCTCTCGGGACCCCTGAACCAGGTTTCTGTTACTGCACAGATATCGATGTTCTCCATGTTAAGGAGAGTTTCGAGTGCGTGCATCTTGAGGTTTAGACTTCTAGCGTTGAGTAGCATTACTCTTAGTTTCTTATCCCTTGTGATACCTATGGAGGTGGGTTTGTCTTTTGAGCCTTGCCTAAAAAAGGCACTATGGGGGTAGCAAGAGCCTTTGCCAATATTCGAAAGCCCAGGAGTGACAGGTGCAAGCCGTCCCTAGCAAAGCATCATGGCTTGTCGTGCATATCATCCCAAGCTGATAGGCATTGGATCCCCTTTGAATGACACCAATACTTAAGCCAATTGTTGAAATTGATCATCTTGTCTTCATACTGTGGCATCATTCTTGGTGAAGGTAAGATGCTACTCGAGGTCAGGGTCATACCAGCCTGGGCTACATGCTCAGAGAGCTCCTCTATGTTTCTCTTCATGTAGTCCAGGGAGGTACGTCTCGGGTCATTCACACCAGCATGGACAATGACTGAGTCATATTTGTACTTGCCTTTGAGTGACCTGAGTGCTTGTTTTATGTGGCGGATCCTAGCGCCAGACAGGCTGCTCACAGTGACCTTCTCCTTGTTTAGCCTGGTGAGCGGGACGTCAGTGTGCCTGATGATAGAGTCACCTATTACAAGTGTATCAGGTGTGTTGTTTAGCCTTAAGGGCTGTGACTGTTCGGCACACTGGCTTTGTGAGATATGTGTTGCACTTGTTTTTTTTTGGGGTAGCGGTTGCTTGGGTGTCTGCTTTGGAGGTCTCTGCTGCTTAGGCAGATCTTTATTTAGAGCCTCCGAGTATGTTATTGTGTGATTATGTGTTTGGTTTGCTGTCGTGGTAGGTCTATGTGAGACTGGAATTGTAGTGAGTGTGGTTTCCTTCTCCTCCTGACTGGTTTTGCCAGTACTGAGTTGAGAGAGCTTAGCCTCCAGTTTGGCTATATGGTTGCATCTCTCACATGTGTTGGAATTTGTTGGGAGGAGGAGAGGGTTGTCTGTGTATTTCTACATATTACCTCTCTTTAAATATTTGGCCTTGTTATCTTTGGATAGTATAGTGTACTAGTTCTGTGTGTGTGGTTGTTTAGACAGTTTTTCTGTAGTAGTTGTAGTATAGTGTAGCAGTTTTTGGATACCTTTATCTTAGGCTCATCTGTACGTTTGTGTGTATTTTGAGCCTATTCTAATTTTACAATAATTGTTGATCCGCTTGTGTTCAGAGTGGTATCATGGCAGATAATAGGGAAAAACATCCAAAGTCCGGTTTCAAAAAATGTCCAGACTGTAACCAGAAAATGTTAGCTACTGATGGACATGTTACATGTGTATATTGCTTGGGGGCTGTCCACTTGCAAGAATCTTGTGCTATTTGCCATTCCTTTTCTTCCAGGGTTCTGTTAGAGAGGAAAAGGAAATTAATGGACAGGGGCTTGTTAAAACACCCTTTTCGAGAGGCATTGAGTGACCAGGATGTTGCTAGCAAATCCTCTAAGTCCTCCAAGTCATCTGTTGAATCTAAGGACTCCAAACAATCGAAAGTCAAAAAAAATCTGAGACATCGGCTCCACTGGTTTCAGAGCAGATTGTCTGTTCCTTTCAGAGCCGGTCCACAGCCTTGGAGCTGGTATTTGAAATACCTCAGTCAACATTGCTCCAGTCAGCAGCATCTATTCATTCAGCAAGGTCATCTGTTAGCCTTTCAGATGTGGATATGGATCGATTGGAGCAGAAGCTTCTCCAGGTACCAGGCCTTGCTAAATTGTTGTTGGCTCCTACCCAAGCAGTTTCTTAGCCAAAGACCACTACTCCTGCTTTGTCTACTCCTCCTCCAAGCCATACCGGCCCTTTGGAACCAGAAGAATCGGACCTGTTGATTGTGGAGCCGTTGGGGTCGGGGCCTGCTCCAGTGTCTTCGGCTCCATCCACTCTGACATCCTTGGCGCCTACCAGGGATTCTAGGAGCCGACACTCTCCAGTTGGATCCGGAGAGGATAGTCGAACCGACTCTCCCTCTCGGGGTTTCGGCTCAGATGAGCTGTGCTCCTACCTCTGGCTCAGAGCCCACTGCCTCTGTGCAGGAGGCTTTGACTGTTCCCTCTGATCTGTCGATACCTTCCCATTGGAGCTGTGGTGCCTTCGATGCCATGAGGAGAGCTTTGTCTCCCAAGACATCGTCAACTTCAGGCCTTGCTTCCTCATCCCCTAAAGCGCCTGTGTCTGCTTCTGCATTCATCATCCAGGCTAACCGTAGAGACCCAGAGCCCCGGGTAGCCCCATAGGGTGCCCCGTGCTCTTCCGAGATCTCTCCAGAAGCCCCCACTGAGGAGGTTCCTAGGAAGTGATTGTGCAAGAGGAGACACTTGGACTCCCCACAAGAGTCTTTAACATCTGATACTGACTTGGATGAGTCATAAGGGTCCCCACGGTCCCCCTCTGAGGATATCGGCTTTGCTGAGATACTTGAGATCTGCAGGCAGAGGGGTGATTGGCAGTCCAAAAATCCTACTGAGGATGAGTCAGTTCTCCTGAAGGCTTTTGGGTCTCAACCCTCCACCTCTTGTGTGTCTCTGCCCTTCGATGAGCTCATGCAGTTGGTTTCTCGAAGGGTGTGCGAGCCCATGGAGCCTGTCCCTAGGAGGCCTAACAAGTTTATATCAGCACCACCAGACAAAACATTCTTAACCAAAGGAGTTCTTGTTGATGCCATGGTAGTGGCGGCGGCCACCAAAAAGGAAATGTCTGACACTGTCTATCCATCCTCCTAAGAGAGTCTAGGATCATGGATAGATATGGGAAACGCATGTTCAGTTCAGTGACTTTTGCTCTCCGTTCACTGAACTAAACCCATTTTACTAGGTTGCAAAGAAATCTCCTTAAGGAGTTGGGAGATGCTCTTCAAGGTACAGTGGCTGTAAGTGTCTCTGATAAAGCTGCTGCCCAGCTTTCTACCCTAAATTCCATTGTCAACTCATCCATGCATCTCATATCCTATGCAGCTGATGGAAAGAGTAGGGCAGCAGGTACAGGAATCGCTCTTAGACATTCCTGGATGGGTTTGTGTTCCTTCGCGGAGCCGTTCAAGTCGTCCTTCATGAACACCCCCTTTGATGGCTCATCCCTCTTTGGGCTTAAAGTGAAGAAAACCTTGACCAGGTGTGAACATGAGGGAAAGACTCTGCCGTCGGAGTCCGTTTTTCCACCCCTACCCGACCTTATCCCAAAAGTCAAAGGGGAGGGAAAATGAGGTTCCAGAAAGCCCAAGGAGCCTTTCAGGACACACGTGGTGAAACCCCCCTCCAGGGGCAGAGGAGGGGGCAGTAATGGAAGACGCTGCCATCGCGGCAGAGGAGGTCCGCAACATCAGGATGACAAAGATCACTTCTCTGGGCAACCCTACCAGCACTCCTAAAAGGAGGCCCGACTGTCCTGCTTTGGAGGCAGTTAGGGGTCGCTTATCCTTGTACACAGACACCTGGCAAAAAATAACACAAGACAGCTGGGTACATAGTATAATTTCAAGGGGGTACTTCATACCATTCGCCACACCCCCTCCGTCTAGAAGGAGAATCCCGGATGTTCCACCCAGTTACAGGGAACAGGCAACCAGAGGTCAGAAAGTTGCTAGAAAAAAGTAATCCAGCCAGTCCCAACGGACCTAACAGGATCCGGAACTTACTCAAGATTCTTTTTAGTTCCAAAGAAAACAGGGGACTGGAGACACATTTTGGACCTCAGCAGACTGAACCAGTATGTAAAGAAAAAGAAGTTCTGGATGGTCACTCTGCAGTCTATACTTCCCTTCTTAGGGGAAGACAGTTGGATGTGCTCTGTAGATCTCAAGGATGCGTACTACCATATAAAGATGGCCAGGCCATCCACTGATCACCTGCGTTTCCGGCTGGGAGCCAATCATTTTCAGTTTCGAGCCCATCCCTTTGGTCTCACTACAGCCCTCAGAGTGTTCACCAAATGCATGGCAGTGGTCATGGCTCACCTGAGGCGTCTAGGTTTCCAGGCGTTTCCATACCTAGATGATTGGCTCCTTACCGCCACCACCAGGCATTAACTTATTCAAGCAAGGGAGTACACTCTGTCACTCTGCAGTCATCTAGGCATTACAGCCAACTCAGACAAGTCTGCCTTATCGTCATTGCAGCATATAATTTTTATCAGGGCAGAGCTAGACACCTCAGCCACCACTCTAAGGCTACCAATAGTCTTTCTTCTTCATCAGCATGTTAGAACATTGATATCGAAAGACAAGAGTACCAGCTTCAGAAGTTCTTAAAGTATTGGGTATGATGGCTGCAGCAATCCTAGCCATACCATTAGCAAGAATGCATATGCGGATCCTTCAATGGCTGTTGTTCACTTAATGGTCTTACCAGGAATTGCACATGGACCACACAATATTGATTACAAGCTCTTGCAAGAAAGACCTCCAGTGGTGGTTTGACGTCTCCATGTCACCATAGGATGTCCCTTTGTTCTACCCCCTCCAGTAGCCATTGTAACCATGGATGCTTCTCTGATAGGGTGTGGGGGGGCATTTTCAGGGAAAAGACTGCCCAAGGCAAATTAACAGATCGGGAGTCTCATTTGCATATCAATATCCTGGAGATGAGAGCAGTACTTTTGGCGTTGCAGTACTTCTGGGACTCTCTTCCTCTAGAAACAATTGCGATTTAGACACAGTATGTCAGTAGTCTGGTACTTGAACAAGCAAGGGGGAACCAGATCTTACCCCATTTGCCGAGAAGCCCTCAGAGTTTGGCAGTGGGCTGTATCCTCCCAGCGCTTTCTGTTGGCAACACACATCCCAGGGAGATCTCTATTGACTCATACTGTAAACTAATTAAACTTTTTGACCCACGTTGTAAGCTAAATTAAACATTTTGTCCTGTTAGTTTATCTTGTAAACTATTTTTAGCCACTGAGTCAGGGTAACCAGCAGCCAGACTCCTTTCCCTTGACTAAACGCCTCCTTGCTAGATGATCCCTCGCTACTTACCTTAGACTCCTCCACCTACTTATCTTCTGTGTCACCTTCTGTAGTATCCATTTCCGCCTACCAAGTGGCAGTATACCTCTTCCTTGTACCCTTACTCGCTCCCCACAATCTAATAGTCTTATTTTCCTTTATCCCACTCCTAATAGTCTACTAGTCCTATCTCACTGTATTCGTCCTCTTGTATCTCTCGGACATTCACAGTTGCCCTCCTTTCCTCTCTCTACTCCTACCCTGCCCATAATCGGCACCTTTCACTCTCACTGCTACCGTTACAGTTTGTTTCTTAATCTCCCCTTGCACTATCCTCTCTTTTATACCTGCCTGCTTTACTAGCAGCTGCTTACCTCCTCATCTGTCTTTCTCTTACTAAATGGTGTTTACTGATTGTCTCTGCTGAATCCTCCACTACTAGCTGTAACCCCGCTCCATTTGCCATGCGGGCTCACTCCGCTCCCCTACCCCCATTTCCCACCCACCCCCAGCACCTCTACCTTTATTTCCCCAAAACCACACCCACTACAACTTTACACCAATCATTACCATTACTTGTCACACCCACTCCCTATCCCACCTTACTACATATTTATTCTCCTCCCCAAAACTATCACAACTAGCCAATAGTTTCCATTTTCTCTCATTACCCACTCCAAAAACCACAACCCCCTCCATACATGAAATACACTCCTTCCCTTCCTACTATTTAACTACTTACCAGTTCTCATATACATATCACCCTCTTATATCCATACATAATTCGACGACAACTTTACCCCTCTAAGCAAACTCATCTCATCATGTTCTTAAAACCATCATTCATCCCCTGTTTACTACTAGTTCTTAATTTGTCCTATCTTTACTACCTCACCCAACCTACTAACCCCTACCACTTACAATCCTTCCATGTAACCAACCATCTCAATTCCCCTCTCTCATACTCTCACACTCCTATTTCTCCCCATCTGTATCCTATAAAACACCTCCTACTCTTCCCATACAAACTCATCACATCTCCAAATCAATCAACCCCTATAGTAACTAGTAAATCCTTCAGAACTTTAATAGAACCTAGTAAATTCACTAAACTGTCTAATTACCTATCCAACCCAATCCTACATCTGATAACCACTTTATTATCAGGTGATATCCATCCTAACCCAAGCCCCACCACCTCATCCACTATAGACAAGTCCATATTACTTCTTTAAACTCCAAAAGTATAGCAAACAAAGTCCCTAACCTCCATGCCTGGCTAATACATAATAAACCTGTCATCCTATCCATCTCTGAAACTTGGTTAAAACCCCATATAAAAGATTCTGAAATAACTCCACCAAACTATTCTATCATCAGAAAAGACGGGTCCCACAAAAAAGGTGGAGGAGTAGCTCTCCTGTACTAATCTTCCTTATCAGTCACTCCCTACAATAAACCTATTCCACACTTTAACAACGCTGAATTACTCCTCACACTACTGCAAGTTAATAAACACAAACACATATGTATAGCTTCCCACTATATCCCTCCAGGGGATAATATTTCCACATTAGAAGACATCCTCTCCTGGCTCTCTAACAACATTAGCAATGAAACAATAATCCTAGGAGACATGAATATTAATTGGGCCTCTATGCAGTCTCCTACAAACCCTCTTAACATCAACCTTTACAATTTTACACAGCTAATCAACTCTATAACTTGCCCGTCAAAAAACCTCTCTAGTGGTAGTATTCTAGATTGGATTCTAGTCTCTCATCCCCATTATTTCTCCGACAGTGGCACTCTTCCCATTTCCCTCAGTGACCACATACCCATCTTCACTCATTGACTCCCCCAACTTCTACGTTGCACCCATAACTATATTTCTATCAGTAACCAAAAATATTTTAACTCTATAGCCTTCTCCAACTCTCTCAAAGCAATAAATTGGAATGGTCTAAAAACATTACCTCTAGATGACACTGTCTCAACATTCTTGGAACTACTAGACTCCCATGCTCCATTAAGGACCAAGAGAGTAAAAATTAAAACTGCCCCTTGGCTCACCAAAAACACTCTATCAAAAATGCAGCACAGAGATAGTCTGGGCACATTACCAGAAAAACAGGAGTCCCACAATCCATAATGAATACAAAACACTTCAAAATAAAGTAAAAAAGCTCATCATATCTGATCGACAAAATTATTTCTCCATACTACAAAATAATAATAAAACAAACCCTCAAAAATTCTGGAAAGGTATCTCTACTCTCCTTACCTCCAGCAAACCTGACACCCCCACTCCAGACCCTAATGCTCCTGATATTGACTTAGCTAACCAGTTTAACTCTTGATTCATTGATTCTATTTCTAAACTAACATCTACATTCTCAGACACCACCACATTCCCCATTACTACATCACCCTCCCCTACCTACACTCTACCCAGCACTACTACCAATCCCACTGTACCATCTAGTAACTCTCCACCCTTCACCTCTTCTCCAACTCTGACTTTTTCAACATCATCATCACCCCTTAATAGCCCCTCTTCCCACCCCCCTCTATTCTCATTAAAACCTATGCCCACTTCCACTATAAAGAAACTCCTTCTGAAACTGAAGCCATGCACTAATGCTCCAGATAACATCCCTTCTTACTTTCTCAGCATAGCTGCAGAAGTAATCGCCTACCCCATTAGCATTCTTATCAACTGCTCTATCCAAGAGCATACTGTACCCCAAATCTGGAAAAAGGCCTTTATCATACCCTTACATAAAGGTGGCAACAATAGCAATGTATCTAATTTCCGCCCCATCGCCATCTTGTCTCCCATATCCAAACTCCTAGAAAAGTGTATCCAACAACAACTCCTACCACATCTTAGATAATCATTTAATAACTCTCACACAACACGGGTTCAGACCAAATCATAGCACTGACAGCCATCCTCTCCTTCCTTGAAACTGTAAATAAAGCCCGTGACTCTGGCCAAATTGTTTCTACCCTACTACTTGACCTCTCTAAAGCCTTCGACACTATCTCACACAACCTACTCATAATTAAACTCTCAAAACTTAACCTATCTCCCTCTACATTAAACTGGTTCTCCAGTTACTTATCCAACAGATATCAAGCTGTAAAATGGAAAAAGGCCACCTCCTCATTTCTTAATACCCTCACCGGAATTCCCCAAGGATCCATACTGGGTCCCCTTCTTTTTAATATATTTATAAACGATTTCCGCACTGCTATCCCATTCTCAAACATTATCCAATATGCAGATGACTCCACTATTATCTGCTCTGCTACATCCATTCCCACACTCCTAAAGCTTACTCAAGAGGCCTTTTCAACCACTGAGAAATGGATGAAGAATAATCACCTAGCACTCAATGCCTCTAAAACCAAACTAATGTTATTTACCCCCTCTAAAGTCACTTCCATCAATACGAACACATTCTCTATTACTAGTCAAAATAACTCGCCTCTGGATCTGGTGTCAGAGACTAAGCTACTTGGGGTCCAAATTGATAACCAGCTCAAATTTAATTCCCACCTACAACATAATATCAAAAAAACCATAAAAAACTAGGCATGCTGTACCGACAAAACCATTACCTTACACCTGCCACTAAGATCACTCTTTCTACTTCCTTTCTTATCCCCTCCCTTCTCTATGGTGCTCCACTCCTTTGTAACCTACAGTCATCTCTAAAAAAAAAAAAAAAAAACAACTCTCCTCTTGCTACAACAAAATAGCCAAATTCGCCACCAGTCAGAGGTCCTACACCCACCACTGTTCCTCACTCCAAAAACTAAAATGGCTAGAACTACCCAATCACCTAACCTATACCCAACTAAGTCTTGCACATAAGCTCATTTTCAACCCCTCCCTCTGTCCCTCCCTTTCTGCTGCCTTTAAAATGCACCTCCCCGATAGAGTACTAAGAACCAGCAATCAAAATCTACTAGAAGTTCATAAACCAACTCGCCCCCCAGGTAATAATCTTCTATCCTATGGCCTAGCTCGCCTCTGGAACTCCCTACCACCAACCATTGGCACAACCTGTAATCATTTCATCTTCAAAAAATCTCTTCATTCACATCTACTATCCCAGTGGGAATGGTCTTGTTCCCACCACTCATAATCAAACACTAACAAAGTCCATCTTCCTCCTCACCAGCAACTTTCCTATTATTTTCCTCTAACTCCTTCATTATTACTATTATCCTTATGGAGTTTCCAAAATTGCACTAGCCTGCACCTCTTCATGGGCATGCTTCCATATATACATGACTTCTCAAGATCTACTTTGCATTATTCTTCATGTGTCTGTATCATCTGTAGTTTCATCACAAGTCTGTACTACTCCTAATTGTTTCGAAGTACTATTTGAAATTGTAAAAGTGAATCTCAACTCTTTGTATTTGTAAGTTTCATCACTAGTCTGTATTACTCCTAATGATACATGTACTATTCGAAACTGTTTAAGTGAAACTTAATTTTTGTATAACTATCATTAATAAGCTACTATAACCTAGATTGCTTTGGAGCTTTTCTCCCCAGGACTCCATTGAAAACGGGTTCATTTTGGCCCAATGGACTATCCTGGTAAACCAACTACAAATAAAAAAAATAAAAATAAAAGTCCAACTTGATAGCAGACAAACTAAGCAGGACAATCTTGCTGCCACACGAGTGGTCCCTCAAGAAAGAGATTGCGGACAGGATTTTCCACAAATGGGGCCAGCCTTGCTGCAACCTTTTTGCTAGTTACATCAACACAAAATGCAGAAGCTACTTTGCCCTGATTCCTCCTCTGGGAGAAGCCCCTAGGGACACACTCGTACACAGTTGGCCCCTGGGTCTCCTCTATGCATTTCCATCAACACCGTTGCTACCCAAGATTCTACAGAAAGCAAAATCCCTTGGAAGGACCATCATCCTTATAGCCTCTCATTGGCCTTGGCAGATTTGGTTCCCGTTCCTTCAGCATCATCTCTTGGAGACCCAGTTCCAGACCTCCTGACACACCTGTCGGGGGACCTTTATTACCTCTCTGCAATCATTGAAGCTGACAGATTGGCTGCTCCAGTTCCCCTTATAGCCAGGCTTCATAACCTTTCCAATGAGACAAAACAGATCCTTTGTCTTTTCATAAGCCGTCCACTAGAAAATTATATCTTAGTTAGTGGAAGAGATTTTTCATATGGGCCTCTAAGAATAATAATGATCTTTGCCAAGCCCCCATGACATCCATATTAGAATTTTTGACTGATCTTTAACAAAGGAGCAGCAGCAGCAACAGTTTGGGTTCAGTTGGCTGCTATTTCTAATTTTCATCTTGGAGTTAACTGTTTAAATATGTCCCACAAGTTATCTAAAGCTTTTCTCAAGGGGACATTTCATATGAGACCACCTGTAAAAATTACCTATTCTCCATGGAATCTAAATTTTATGCTTTCACGTATGATTCTCCCTCCGTTTGAACCAGCATCATCTTGTGACCTCAAATATTTGTCATGGAAAACCATTTTTCTGGTAGCTATTACTTCTGCCCACAGAGTATCAGAGCGTCAGGCTTTATCTATCAACCCTTCTTTGATTTTTCATGCTGACAGAGTATCTCTTAGGACAAATCCTTCCTTTTTGCCCAAGGTTTGTTCAGAAACCAATATTAACCAAGTTGAGTTGCCAGTTTTCTTCCCTAATCATTCCAACAAATTAGAGTATATGCTGCACCAACTTGATGTTCACAGACAGCTCAGATTTTATTTGGATAGAACAAAAGATTTCAGGAAATCGGACCAACTTTTTTGTTTCATTCTCTGAATCCAGCAAAGGCAAATCAGTGGCTAAAACAACTTTGTCTAAATGGTTATCTGATTTTATCACTTGCCTTATTCAGCTGCTAATATGGCCTTGCAACACAAGATTAAAGCTCACTCAACCAGAGCAGTTTTTACATCCATTGCATGCATTTTCAACCAAACTTCCCCTTGATAACATTTGTGCAGCAGCCACGTGGCCAAAACCTCATACCTTTATCACTCATTACAAAGTGGATAAAGGCCTCCAGGGATAGAGCATCCTTTGGGTCCACGGTCCTGAAAAATGTACTCCTGTGAGCCACCTGGGGTTGATGGTGCTTGGGATGCTACCCATCAGTCAAGAATGAACAGCGAAATTGAACAACTTCACATTAAGAAGTTATGTACTCACCATAATGTTCCACGTGAGTTCATCTCACTTTCATTCTTGTGTGCGTCCCTCCCTCCTGGCTGATATTTGACCTAGATGTTGCTTTATCCTGGTTGCTCAATATCTTCTTACTTTATAGGAGAATAACTATTATGTATTGTTATAGTATATGCAGCAAACAAGATCTGAGTTAATTCACAGCACATTGTGGGAGAGGGAGCTTGGCCTCAAGCTACTGGAAGACCTCGAGCTTTGCATATGGCTGTCTGAGCCGAGGGATCATCTCCGAACCAATCAGTCAAGAATGAAGGTGAGATGAACAACTCACATGGAACATTATGGTGACTGCATAACTTATTTTCATTTAAGAATAGATTAAATTTAAGGCAACAGCTGTGTTGCCCTAGGACATTAAGATCTCCCATTAGTGTGAATGTAGGCACACATAGATGGGGAGTGTGTACTTTTTGCTCATTTATTGATGAATCAAGATAATTTAGGCATCCTGATCCAAGGCATCTCTGGCAGATCGGATGCAATGCTGATTGCAATACTAGGATTGTTGTATATGGAGTGTGTACTTTTTGCTCATTTATTGATGAATCAAGATAATTTAGGCATCCTGATCCAAGGCATCTCTGGCAGATCGGATGCAATGCTGATTGCAATACTAGGATTGTTGTATATATTGCCCACTGAAACTTGTTTTAAATTCTATATAGGAAAAAACAATCGTCAACTTAAGGAAAGGATTACGGACCAGGTATATTATGTAAAGAAAGGACAGGATCATAGTGCAATAGCCAAACATTTACTTTCAGAAGGTGGTTGTGTCTTTCGGCACAGCGGAACTCCGGTCTGCTAATGATTGGCAGTAGATTTTCACATATGCTGAGGTGCCAGCTCGACATTCAACCTTCAATGAAGGCACGCCCATTTACGCATGTCTTTCGAATGCCCACCCAACCGCGAGGAGGATGCGCATAAATTTTTATTTCGGGTCCTTCAGGTAGAATTGTAAAGTGCTAGGATGGGTGATACGTGAATAATACTGAATCCACAGAATTAAAGTGGATGTTACACTTAGCAGCACATCGGGGGTCAGGATTGAATGATATGGTCCCCCTTAAGCCAGTATTAAAAGCTAGAAAGTTAGTGATTTAATATTGATTTATTAACAGAATTTTAAAATAACTTTTTAGAAAACTTTTATGTTTCTTATATGTTCCGTTTTATGGATAACAATTTTCTAGGTGGTAATGTGTATATTAATGTATGTAATGAGTTTCTGCGACTAGTTAGGTGTTTTTGTATAAATAGTTAGGTGCTTATGCATGTCTGCATTATGTTTGAGTTCCTTTAAATTAATTACTTTACATGTTGGGACTTTTGTACAGTTTGAATGTGCTTCAATGACTTTGTATATAAAGGTTTGGTATTTTATATTTTTGTGTCTGAAGAAGTAGTGGTTTATGTTACGAAAGTGCTTACACTGAATAAAGACGGTCTCGTTTCAAGAAGATCCTGATTATTGCCTTTGCCTGTGGGTTTTGTTTGGATGTCTATAACTGTCTTTATTACTGGCCAAGTCTCCCAGCCCTTAATCAGTGCAATGAGGAGAAGCTGATGTCAGCTAATGGAGAAGGAGTCTAAGCCATTGATAATGATACAAGCCTGCATCTAGTAAAACAAAAAGCCATAAAGTCAGAACAACCTTATTGGTTACAAAAATGCTGCCATCCACGGCAACACAATCTGCATTCATATTTAAGCTCCACAAAAAAAAAAAAAAAAAAAAAGACTGTACAAATACAGATTATACAAACACACAGACATACTCTCACCCTTCTTTGCATTAAAGGAAAACTATTGATCTGATGTCAGTCTTCACATAATCCTTGACTGTGGGCTCAGTTCCAAGCTGCGGAACCGACCTTGCCATTTATTTCAGCTCGCACCTTCCAAAACTTTCGGGCTAGGCTCTACCCATGATACTCCTATGTGAAATTACTTCAGATTTTGTTTGCTACGTAATTGTGTCAGACACGTCTGACCGATCTCTTGAGCTTTGGTTGTATTTCACTATTTTTTTTTCCATATTTCTCTCTTTCTTCTGTAAAGCTTTCCATATTTCCTTTTCTGTACTTTTTTCTCTATTTCTACCCACTCCTCTGTCTAGCTTTTAAGTGCATGTGTGAGCGTCTTTCCTCTTACTTCTTTTCTACCATTAGGTAGCCTTTTTTCATACCATTGTTGGTACTTTCTTTCCCTTTAGTTACCGTTATGGTATTTTCTTAATTACTATTGCTAGTAATTTTCTTCCCTTCTCCTTTCTCTGTTTTAAAAAAAAAAAAAAAAGAGGAGACCCTTTTTTTGAGTTCTCCCTCTCCTCTCCTTTCCTTTGTATGCGTGCATGCGTGTGTGTGCTAGGCCCATTTTCTAGCATGGCTGACAAGACTTTTAAGGGCACCTCTGGCTTCAAGAGGTGCCAAAAGTTTGAAAGAAAAATGCCCAATTCCGATGGGCATGTTTTTTGTGTGTACTGCCTTGGCACGGTCTGCATCCAGGAGGACTGCCCAGTCTGTCATGGTTTCTCCACCAGACCTTTAACTGAGCGGAGAAACAAATTAATCTTGAAAGGACTTCTGAAAGGAGTTTGAAGAGGCTATTTCAGCTCCAAGAACTGAAGCCAGTTTGTCATCCTCCTCTTCGTTCTCTTCCAAACCTAAAGAGATCTCATTCGGTTCCGAGCAGCTCCTCGGAACTGCCTTCAAAATTGACCCAACAACTTTCGGTGTCAACAGATTCTTCGGCACAAATAGACACGTGTATGATTCCACCTCAACAAAATCTTTGTAACAGACATCTGGAACTTCAGTACCAGTGGCTTTATTGGTACTTTTGCTGATAGGCCACCCAGTCCATTCTTGGAACAGAGACCTCCCAGGTCTCCATCTGAAGCTGAAGGGGTTCGAGACAAATTTATCTCTCAGCTTGGCACCCTTGAATCGATTACCAACTCGTCCATAAGGCTTATTGCTCACACAGCTGAAGGGACGATAAGAGCAGTGGGTTCAGGCGTAGCCATTAGAAGACCTGCTTGGATGAGCTTGTGTGACTTTGTGGAGCCATTTAAATCTTTGTTCATAAACATTCCATTTGATGGACCACCCTTGTTTGGACCCAAAGTGAAAGACACACTAGCCAGATGTGAGAAAGATGGAAAGAATCTTTTTGCCATGGGCGTACACTTCTCCACTTCTCAACGGCCCTCCTCTTGGAACCAGAGAAGTGGGAGGGTATGGTTCAAAAAGTCCCAAGGTTCTTTCCAGAACTCACATGGCAATGACTTCTGGGGCGGGGGGGGGTAACAATGGAAGACATTATAGAGGCAGAAGTGGCCTGCCGAACCAGGGGTCCAGAGATTCTTTCTCTGGTAACTCCTACCATCCCTCCTGAATGGTGGCCCAATTGCCTTCCTCTGGAGGCAGTCAGGGGACTACTATCCCTTCACCAATCTGCCTGGCTGCAAATGACTACGAACAAAGGGTGCAGTGGATCATTTCCAGAGGTTGTCATTCCCCTTACAGCCAACCCGAAAATACAAAAAGAAGACTCCCAGACATTCCACCCAGTCACAGGGAGGCGGCAGTCGTAGAAATTCAAAAACTGCTCGATAAGAGTCCTCCAAAAAGTCCCCCCAAGACCAGAAAGGATCCAGATTTTACTCAAGATTCTTTTTAGTGCCCAAAAAACAGGGGACTGGAGACCCATATTGGATCTCAGCCAGTTCAACAAGTCAGTTCAATAAACAAAGTTTTGGATGGTCTTGGTACAGTCAATACTTCCGTTCTTGGAAAAAGATGATTGAATGGGCTCGGTAGATCTTCAGGATGCTTATCACATAAAAATGGACATACGCTCCAGAACATTCCTGTGCTTCTGACTGGGAGCCAGTCACTGTCAGTTCAGAGCACTACCCTTTGGTCTCACCACAGCCTCTAGGGTGTTTACCAAATGCATGGCAGTGTTAGCAGCTCATCTCGGACTGCTAGTTTTTTGAGTTTTTCCATATCTCGATGGCTGGCTCCTTACCACTACCACCAGGTGTCAACTCCTAAGAGCAAGAGATTTCACCCTTCATTTTTGCACTACCTTACACATTACTGTAAATTATGAAAAGTCACATCTGGAACCCACTCAACAGCTGGAATTTATCAGAGCCCAGTTAAACATGGTCACGGGAATAGCATCAGTCCCATTAGAAAGATTCCAGAAAATCCGATCATAAGCAAACTGAACAGGAGTGTTCCACCAAGGCTCATTCTGCAGGTGCTAGGGTCGATGGCCTCTAACTTAGTTCCACTAGCCAAATATCGCATGCGGATTCTTCAATGGCTTCTAACCTCCCAGTGGTCATTACTGTATCAACCAATGTCCCATCACATCTTGATCAGTCATTGCAAACAAGACCTGTCTTGGTGGCTCCATTTCACTGCGATCCTTTCAAGCTACCCATTCCTCCTCCCACAGCCCCAAGCCATAGTGACCACGGATGCTTCCCATGTAGGGTGGGGACGGCATTATCTGGGAAGGACAGTCCAAGGTACATGATCCCAAATGGAGGCCAATTTGCACATCAGTGATGTCCTTCAAGGATGCATCTGCAGTCCTTACAAATGGGTTGTCCTGTCGTCAGGCAGCCCCTCGGTCGGCTGGATTCCAAAGTCTGGGTCTGGCCTCGGCTGGTGTCGCACTTCACCCGACGTCATAGCTGCAGTTCTTCGGGTATAAAGGCATCAGCCGACGCCATTTTCCTCAGTCTTTCTTGCCGCGTGGCGCCCGAAGCAGAAGCTGTTCGCAAGTGCCGGTCGGTCAGAACCAGAGATTACTACTACCGAATACTACTTCGAAGACTTCTAAAAAGCTAAGTACCCCGTTGGGGACTCTTTCTTGCCTCAGCCGATGTCAGAAAAAGTGAATAACTGTTTAACTTGTGGGAAACAAATACCTCATAAAGATTTCCACTCTTACTGCTTACCTTGTCTAGGCCCAGACCACGACGTCGCAGCTTGTCTAGCCTGTGCTTCTTTTAACCGGCGGATGCTTAGACGTCGGTCGGAATTTGCTGAGGAGTTTTTCGGCTCCGATTTTGCTTATATTATGCCGTCGGATCCTCCGACTTCACAAATATCTAAAAAACGCAAGGAAAAGGACCGACACTCACGGTCCGCGGTTTCGGCCGAAACCGCGGTTAAGCCAACCGCGAGTGTCTCTGTTTCGGCTGAAACCGAGCAAGCGTTTCTTCCTTCAGCCGAAAACTTTCCTTCTTCCGAGGCCTCTTCCATCCTCGTGGAATCGGCTTCTGAAATCCCACCTGCTGTTGCAGTTTCTCAGGAATTATCAGACACTATTCCCTTGGATATTTCAACCCCTGCACGTGGAGCTGCTAGGCCACCTGCAGCCATGTCCATTAAGGCCTTTGCCAGGGCTAAAGCAGCTAAAGCTACTAAATCTGTGCCTGCTAAGCCCCCCTCTCACAGGCCTAGCTCTAGTTCACAAATGCTTAGTTTAGCAGAGGATCTCATTTCTTTAATCCGAGGATCCCAACCTCAACCAGACAGGGCCTCTCACCCGCCTCCAGAGAAGAGGCCTAGAGCAGAGCCCCTGAGCCAGTGTCTACAGATGATTCCTCTGATGGTTCAAATGATACAGACGCTCCAGAGGCTCCGTACTCCCCTTATGAAGACTCTGATGCTGAAGAGTCCATCCCTTCGGCCTCTCCGCCTGAGGAATTTTCTTTTGGGGAAACCTTGCATGCTATGAGGGAACAATTTCAGTGGCAGGGCCAGGATTTTTCAGATTCCAGAAAAAGGCTTAGAACTTTTCTGCATTTACCACAACATAGGCCTTTAGCCATACCTCCAGTTCTTTCTGTTGTAGATGATGCATTTAATGATGCTTGTACTGCTCCTGATTCTCTGTCTCTGGCCCCTGTTAAGCCCGATAGATACTACAGGGTCCCGGACACACATTACCACTTGTATAAGGCTCCCTTTGCAGATCCAGAGACTATCTCCCAAGGACCTAAGGCTGTAGCAGCCACCTCTGCCAAAACCCTCCCTCTGAAAGGGAATCCAGATCCTTAGAGAGATGGGGTAAAAAAGTTTACACTTCTGCTACTCTTTCAGCTAGGGCCTTGAACTGTCAGTTTCACATGATGCAGTATCAAAAATTTTTGCTAGACCAGTTAACCAAAAAAGTGTCCTCAGATGAAACAGTAGACAAAAAATATGTGCAGGAAATGGTACATAACATTCAACAAGTCAGTAACCATTCCTTAAAATGCGGCTATGATGCACTGGAGGCTTCCTTTAGATCAGCCATGACTGGCACAGTCATCAGAAGGCATGCATGGTTAAAAGAACAGGCCTTACCAGACCATGTCAAATCAAAACTATTAGATGCTCCTATGGATAAGATCAATTTGTTTGGCTCTCCTGCTCAACAAGTGCTGAAGAAGATGGAAGAGAAGGCAAAATCTGTCCAAACAGTGAAAGATTTCTTACAGGTCCAACCTCCGAGGTTTAGCAGGAATTGGCCCTCCAAGAATTGGTCCTTTCCAGACTCCTCCAGAACTCAAGAGAGGCAGGAATAGGCGTTCAAGAGGCAGAAGCCAATCCAGGGGTGCCTACAGAGGACGCCAGTGGCAGGGCAACAACCAGCGAGGCACAGACACAGCCACCACCACAACTACAGGTCAATCACAGTGACTTGGCTCTGGCACCGCCTACCAGGGAACAACTACAAGCACCCTTAGGCGGGAAGCTAGCCTTATTTACAACAAACTGGCATTACATCACAAGAGACAAGTGGATTTTACAGACAATAGACCAAGGTTACAGGTTTCACTTCCATACTCTACCAGGGAAGAGAGGAATGCCAAACCTACCTCCAAATCAAAAGACAGAAGCTCTAAAACAAATATCCCAATTATTAAGGATGAGAGCTGTAGAAAAGGTACCATCTATGGAGCAAGGGAAGGGATTTTACTCCAGACTCTTCCTGGTACCAAGAAAAGAGAGCAAATGGAGACCTATTCTCGACCTGTCCGCTTTAAACACATTCCTCATTGTTCCAAAATTCAAAATGCTGACCCTACAGCAGCTTCTTCCCATGCTGGGCAAGGAGTCTTGGCTGGTGACTCTAGATCTCAAGGAGGCATACCTGCACGTCCCCATACGACCAAACTGCAGAAGATACCTCAGATTTCTTGCAGGATCAGAGCATTATCAATTCTCAGCATTGCCCTTTGGCTTATCTACTGCGCCCAGAGTGTTCACGAAATGCCTGGCATCAGTAATTGCTCATTGCAGGCTTCAGGGAATCCAAATCTACCCCTACCTGGACGACTGCCTGATACAAGCGGACAACAAAAACAAGCTAGCAGAAGATTTACAAAGGGTCATTTACCTGCTACAAACCCTGGGATACACAGTCAATATAAAAAAGTCAAGACTGATACCATCCCAGAGAATAACCTTTTTGGGTGCAGAGTTGGACACATCAAAGCAAATGGCATTCCTAACCGTAGAAAAACAGGAGCAGCTACCTCTCTACTTCTTGGCTTTAACAAAGCAGAACCATCTGACAGCAAGAAAAGTACTGCAAGCCTTGGGCTTCATGGCATCCTGCATAATATTGGTTCCTCATGCCAGACTGCATATGAGAAAACTACAGTGGTACCTAAGGAATTTATGGTCTCAACACAAGCACAACTTAGAAACCCAGATTCCCATTATTCCATGCCTGAAGCAAGAATTCCTATGGTGGGCTCAGGCTTGTCAATCAAACACAGGATTGCCCTTCCACAGTACTCAACCAAGCCAAACCATCACGACAGATGCCTCAGACCTCGGTTGGGGGGCACACATGCTGGACAAGTGCATACAAGGCTTATGGTCTCAAGACCAGCTGCACCTACACATAAATCTAAAGGAAATGCTGGCAGTAAAACTGGCAATTCAGGCATTCAGACCATTCCTTCAACAAGGTCTATTGATGGTAAGGACAGACAACACCACAGTTATGTGGTACATCAACAAACAGGGAGGCACACATTCGTATCCTCTTTGCCGGATGGCACTGGACCTCTGGAATGTGGCCCTGAGCTACAACATTCAGTTAAAAGCAATTTTTGTACCAGGAAAAGAAAACATTCTAGCAGACATATTAAGCAGGACTACCATGGATGCCCACGAATGGATGCTGCATCCGGACATCTTCAAAACCATTACAAGAAAATGGGGGCTCCCAGAAATAGACTTATTTGCATCCCCATGCAATCACCAACTAAAGAAATTCTGCACAAGGACGTACCACCCACTTGCTTGGAAGGTGGACTCCCTATCCTTCAGTTGGAAAAACCTGACGGCATATGCATTCCCACCACTTCCTTTGATGCACAAGGTGCTATTGAAGATCAAAGAGGACCGTCCAAGGATCATTCTGATAGCTCCAGACTGGCCAAGGCAACATTGGTACCCATTACTGAGGAGCATGTCTCGGGAACAAATATGGCCACTACCCCTGGTTCCTTTGCTGTTAACACAGAACAACTGCAACAATCTGCATCCAAACCTGAAAACTCTACAGCTGACTGCCTGGAACATTGCATAAGACCAATTAACCCAAATTTATCCCAAAGGGTTGAAGACATTATCCTTGAGGCTCGCAGACCCTCAAGAAAAAATTATTCAGCAAAATGGAAAAGATATCTCATTTGGAGTACTGCAAAAGGAGAAGATGTGTCACTGGTAAACCTAGCCAACATCCTGGAATACTTGGCAGAGCTCTTCCACACAGGCCTGTCCTATTCCTCCATCAAGATTCATGCATCAGCTATTTCAGCAGAATACGACTTGGATCCTCCTGTCTTCTCACATCCTCTGCTCAGACAGTTTCTGAGAGGAATTAAAAATGTAAAGCCTCCTAGGAAGCCACCATTACCAGCATGGGACTTGAACTTTGTGCTAGAAAAATTGACACTTCCTCCTTTCGAACCAGCAGCAACAGCAGAATTGCAATACTTATCATGGAAGACTGCTTTCCTGCTGGCAATCACTTCAGCAAGAAGGGTATCTGAACTTCAGGCATTAATGGCAGTACAACCCTTCCTGATCTTCCATCAAGATAGTGTCCATGAGAACAAATCCTTCCTTTATGCCTAAGGTGGTCTCCAGAGTTTCTTTAAATCAGGCTATCCACCTACCTACATTCTTCCCCAACCCACAGAACAGGGGAGAAAGACTGCTGCATACCTTGGATGTTCATAGACAATTACGCTGCTACCTGGACAGGACCAAGGGCAATAGAAAAACTGACCAGCTACTGGTAGCATATGCAACAGGAAGGGAAGGAAAAGCAATTTCAAAACAGACAATCTCCAAGTGGATAGGAAATTGCATTAGATTTTGTTACTCCTACCATGGAAAGAAAACTCCAGAGAACATCAGGCCTCACTCTACAAGGGCTACAGCCACTACCACAGCCTTCTTACGAGGAGTGGCTACCAAGGACATTTTAGAGGCTGCTACTTGGAGCTCCGTGCATACATTTGCCAAGCATTATAATTTACTTTTATACTCTAGATCCCGAGCAGGTTTTGCCATGGCTGTTTTGCAAGGGATCCTAACTACACCATAACTTTATTTTTCCACCTCCCCCAGTTTGGCTATGGTATTCTACCCATTTGTAAGGACTGCAGATGCATCCTTGAAGGACATAGTACAGTTTTGTACCTACCATAAATGTAGATGTCCGATAGGAATGCATCTGCAGTCAGGATTACCCACCCGCCTTCCCCTCTGTGGTGCTCCTAGGGTATTTGCCCATCTTATAGCTAGCTGGGGGAATCTATTATGGTGTATTTGTTTGTATATATGTACATACATGCTTATTTTTTGTGTTTGCTCACTACTATTTGGAATCATTGGCATTTATCCAAATTTAGCCTTCCAAGAGGGCACCTGGCATCTGGGGCAAGAAACACTGAGGAAAATGGCGTCTGCTGATGCCTTTATACCCGAAGAACTGCAGCTATGACGTCGGGTGAAGTGCGACACCAGCCGAGGCCAGACCCAGACTTTGGAATCCGGCCGACCGAGGGGCTGCCTGACGACAGGACAACCCATTTGTAAGGACTGCAGATGCATTCCTATCGGACATCTACATTTATGGTAGGTACAAAACTTTACTTTCTGGAGAGGAGGGCAGTCCCCTTTAACATTGCAAGCATTTCAATATGCCCTCTTCTTGAGAACAGTGGCTGTTCAGATGGACAACATGCCCATAGTCTGGTATAACAACAAACAAGGGGGAATCTAATCTTATCCGCTGTGTCAAGAAGCCATCAGAGTTTGGCAATGGACAATTTCTTTCAACTATTTTCTAACATCAATGTACATTCCCAGGAGCTCCAATGTGATAGCGGACAAGCTGAGCAGAATTATCCTTATGCCTCACTAGTGGTCTCTCAATTCGAGAGTGGTGGAAAAGGTTTTCTGGCACTGGGGCCAACCTTGCTGCGACCTGCTTGCATCCCCCCTGAACAACAAGTGCAGCAGTTACTTTGCCCTAATCCTCCTCCAGGGGAGGCACCCAGAGACACTGTTCTCGACGATTAGCCCCCTGGTCTTCTGTACGCTTTTCCTCCAACTCCTCTCATAAGTCAGCTTCTAAAGAAAGCCAAGAGGTCAAAGAACACAATAATCCTCCTTGTCCCATTCTGGCCTCGACTGGTATGGTTTCCCTTAATTTGGCATCTGCTTCAGAAGCCTTGGATTCTGGACCCAGTTCCAGATCTGATATCTCACCCAGAAGTAATGGTTCATCCAAATCTCCAGTATTTCAAGCTCACTGTGTGGCTTCTCCAATTCCTGTGATTGCCAGGCTTTCATTGCTTACATCACCTAACCTGCAAATCATTTTAGCTCATCACAAGCCTTCATCTAGAAAATTGTACCATAGTAAATGGGAAGAATTTGCCAGATGGGCTCTTGACATTAATTTTGACCTTATGCAGCTCCTGTGGATAATGTTTTAGAATTTCTGACATGTCTTAATCAGTCTGGCACTTCTGCTTCCACCAATCTAGCTGTGATATCCAACTTTCATATTGGTTTTGATGGGTCTTCTCTGTCTTATAAACTGTGTAAGGCCTTTTTGAAAGAACAGTTATGCTAAGGCTACCCTTTAAGGAACCCAGCACTTCATGGGATTTAAAAACTACAATGGACTTGGGGATGAAACTATGAAAATAAAAACTAATGAATTTTAAGCGCTTTTGTTCTTTTATTTAACAGAACTTCAGAACCCAGAAATGTAGACCAATCCCATTTAAATAGTTGCACTCAAGTACATAATTAACCAACTGACCAGTAAAAATGATTCTTACAAAAAATGAAAAATAGACATAGCATTCTAAAAATCCTGTATTTTTTTAACTTGTTTATAATGGTAAACATATATACAACCACATCATTCCTACTACACATTTTTAAATTTAACATGACTTTTTATAGAAATGTTTTCATTAATACCAGGAATTACATCCGCTCTCAAACATCTGCCATTTAAGCTCTAAACATTCTACGTAGAAATTGAAGGTTTCCACAAAGTTTTCAGTGTTAACTTTGTTCATAACCATAAACTGAAACTTCTTAAAATCTGTACATGTCTGAGAATGTCTGGCTAGTGCATTTGGGATATCTTTCTTTTTAATTGCCGTATTATACTCTTTGATTCTATCTAAGTCTACATATAGTTTTACCTATATAAAAATGTGTATATGTAGAAAATATTGCAACATACACCAGACCCTCACTCGGACAGTCGGATCTGTCCTTCGCAATGTGTAAAAAAAAAAATGGTTATGGTCAAAATGCAATCTACTTGTTACTAAAATAAATCTACATTGCGAACAACTATAACAAGGGGAATGCTTCTAATCTCCTGTTTATATCTAAATGTGCTGAAATTCTGGAAGAGCTTTCTAATATTGGTTTTAGATTTGGAGTTGTCTTATAAATAAATCTTGGCCTGTCCTCTATATTATTAAGCTCCTGATTCCCTATTAAAAATTTTCAGTTGTTAATAATGCTCCTTATATCGCCTCCTTCCACATGTATAGGAATTGGGAAGGAACAGTTAAACTCCTTTTTGTCTTTACCTCCAGTTGATGTTTCTGATTTCTTGGGACAGAACCCTGCCTTTAAAATCAGTGGAAATCTTTTATACCTTTTTATATTACTAAAAATAAGGGAAAGTTTATCTGAAGGATAACCTCTTTCTTTGAAACAAGCTAATTACTTTGTTTGCTTGTTTAAGAAATGCTCATTACTTATTAGGCGACTTAATCTGATAATTTGTCCCCTGAATACAGTAAGTTTCATAAACCTTGGATGGAAACTTTTGTAATGTAAGTAATTATTAGTAAATGTATCTTTTCTGAAGATGTTACTAGAAAACGTCTTATCATGGATCTTTTAAGTTAATTTCCACATCCAGAAAATGAACAGAAGTTCCCATATTGCTTTAAACAAAATTTAACCATGTTGTACTACTATTGATTTTGTTTCTTTATCGTCCGCCCAAATGAAAAACAAGTCATCAATGTATCTCTGATAAAAAACCTACATTACTAAAAAGAGGAATCTTTGTTAAAAATGCTTGCTCGCAACAACAAAGCATTAAATTAGCAAATACTGGAGCCACCTGGGCTCCCATTGCCACTCCGCTTGTTTGTTGAAAAATGTTTTTGTTAAATATAAAAAATATTTTCTTTAACACTAATTCTAATAAGTGACAGATAATTATTATACCGTTTCATTTGTCTACAGTACTTGCTTAAGTATAACCTCACAAAATCTAACTCTTCCTCTTGATCAATAGAAGTGTATAAGAAGCATAAACCAGTGGTGCAGGACAGTTTTTTTTTTCCTGTAAAAACATAACTTTTCAGTTTATCTAAAAACACCCATGAATCTTTGAGGTAAAAATCACTGTCCTGAACAATAGGATTCAAAATCTTGTCTAAGTATGTAGAAATTTTACTGGTTTTATTGAAAGGGGCAGACATAATTGGTCTAAATGGGGGATATTCTAAGCTTTTATGCATTTTAGGAATCCCAAATAACATTCCTAATTGTGGCTCTTCTACCATAAGACACTCAAATCTAAAGAAATGTATCCCTGATATAAATGAAGTAAACACATCAATTCCTTTGCAACGTTTTCTTACAAGACTTTTGGAAACTGTTTTGTAACTTGTTTCATCAGAAAGCATTTCTTCAGTAACTTCATTGTATTCAACAATTTCCATAATGACAATGCCCTGCCCCGTATCTGCTTTCATAAACCGTAGGTCTATATAGCTACTTAATTTCTTCAGTGCCTCAAAATGTAGTTTGTCCAAATTATATAATTTTACATCTAATTTTTTATGTAACAAAAGCTTGTGTAATTCCGCTTCAACCAAAGCAGGATTGAATGTGCTAGATTTTTAAAAACACATTCCTTTAAGTTAACATCATGTAAAATGTATTTAAGATTCAAATGTGTAAGAAAACTTCCCTGTGTGGAAGATTTTCAGTCCATATATTTCTAGTTAATCACTGTATATTAATCAGATCAGACAATAGTAGTAGAAGTAGCGAACGTAAACTCGTCAAGTCAAAAAGTAATAATAGAAAATATATAATTCTACAGCATTACTAAGTATTCGAAAGTAATCCAAGCAAGGCAGGCAGTCTGTTTCCAGTCGAAAATCCTTTATTAAGTACACAGACAAGCGATCCAAGTAAAACAAAAATAGAGTAATAATTTCCTCACAAGCTTTCTAAATATATATATGCTTTTTATCAGGCATTGGAGTAGTTTATTGTGCTGTAAAACAGTGTTATTGGTACACATGTTAAATTCACATCCCTTCCCCCATCAGTGTGACATTCGAGCTGGTCCTGCCCTACCTAGTAGTTGTCATAATAATATATAGCCCTAATGTATTTTAATGGTACATCTTATTTAACCAAATTATTAAGTCTGTGATTTTATACAAGGCAATATACTACATAGCTGGAAATGTATCAACCTTAGTTCATTTTGTGATCAAAAATTATATATAAATATATACATATACATTTTGCATGTAAAAATCAGTTTCTATTTTCATAACCTATTGTTAACGAAGATCGCTTTCGTCCTTCTAGACTTCTTCAGGTCTGTGTACAAGAACCCTAAAAGCCTATATAATTGTTTAATTGGTTAGTATTGTTATTACCATCATTTTGAATAAAGTGGAAAAAATAGAACCAGAAAAAAGTAAAAAAATATATGTATGATGATGGAAACAAAATATACACTTAAATTTCAAATGATTTAAAATGGTATTTAAAACCAATTTGTAGAAAAAAATAAAATACACTTAGTCATGTAAACAATGTGGCAATTTTCTAAGTTCCAATGCACTTTTAATTGAACAGTAGTAGTTTAGTCCAGGCTTTCTAAAAGAGTTCAGCTTTAATTGCCACATGAGTTCCTGTTTCTCCAGAATATTCAGGATGTCTCCTTCAAGATCGCCCATGTCTATGCGATCCAGGATCTGGAACTTAAAACCTGTGTGTCTCTTATGAAGAGAAAGGTGTTTGGCTACTGCATTATTTTTACATCCAGAGCGGATTTCTGACAGATGACATGAAATCCTTCGCTTGAGTTTACAGTCTTGCCCACATAATGCATCACATTCATTGCACTGTGCCCTGTAAATTACTTTTTTTAGTGTTAGTCACCCCCTGCACTGGTTTTAATGATCTTCTTTAAATAAGGGCAATAAAAACTATCACCTTGCTGTATAAATATACAAAATGTACAATTAGTTTCACATCTTTTAGTGCTTTTCTCACATGGTCTAGGTTTAAATTCAACAAAACTTCTAATATTCCTGACCTTCCTATAAACAAATGATGGGGCTTCACCTAAGATGTAAATCAGAAAAGGGTTTCCTGTGACAATGTCCCAGTTTTCTTCAGTAATATTTTTGATACTGTGATAATCCAAAGTGTATGTCAGGGTGCAGCTATTTTTGCATTTGTTATTCTCTGTGGGATTACTTAACATTTTTCTACTGGGGAGGTTGAGTGAAGGTGCTTCAGTCTTTTTCAGTTTTATAATGGGTTCCAGGATGTTTTTTAACATCTGACTTTCATAGCCTCTCACTAGAAAATCATTCTCTAAGTTGTTCAGGTTTCTCAAAAATGGTTCCATCTCTGTGGTGATTCGAGCTAGGATGTGAATTTAACATGTGTACCAATAACACTTTGTTTTACAGCACAATAAACCACTCCCATGCCTGATAAAAAGCATATATATATATTTAGAAAGCTTGTGAGGAAATTATTACTCTATTTTTGTTTTATTTGGATTGCTTGTCTGTGTACTTAATAAAGGATTTTCGACTGGAAACAGACTGCCTGCCTTGCTTGGATTACTTTCAAATACTTAGTAATGCTGTAGAATTATATATTTTCTATTACTTTTTGACTTGACGAGTTTACGTTCGCTACTTCTACTACTATTGTCTGATCTGATTAATTTACAGTGATTAACTAGAAATATATGGACTGAAAATCTTCAACACAGAGAAGTTTCTTGCACTGTTTTGTTTTTAGACCCACTACACTTCAGTGGGTTGTTTTGAGACTTCGGGGATACCACGGAGATTACTTGTTTTTTAAGATTCAAATGTCTAACAAATAATTTAAAGTCAATAAGTGTGTTAACTAGAGATGCTTTATTTGTTGTCAAAAAGAAAAAAAAAACTCCATGGGATTTACCCTTGGTCTTACAGTGTCTCACCTTATCCCCTTTTGAACCTTCGGCTACTTTTAATTAAAATTTTTGACCTGGAAAACTGTTAAATTCAAGCTTTGTCCTGCAAACCCCCCTATTTAATATTTCATAATGACAGGGTTTATGTCAAGACTAATGCTTACTTTTTGCCGAAGACAGTTTCACAATCTAATATCAATCAAACTTTATACCTACTAGTCTTTTTCCCTAATTTCTCCAATAAGGGAGAGTGCTGTCTGCACTTATTAGATGGCCTCCAACAGTTACGTTCTTACCTTCACAGAACAAAAGATTTCAGGAAGTCAGACCAATTGTTTGTTGCTTTTTTGTCACTTTCTGTAGGTAACCCAGTTTCTAAGGTTACTTTAGCTAAATGGCTTAGGGACTGTATCGCCTTTATTTATCATTCAATGGGACTTCAACTGCCAAGTCCTGTGAAAGCTCATTCAACTAGAGCTGTAGCAGCTTCTGCAGATTTTCATGACAGAGCTTCTTTAGAGGACATTTGTGCAGCAGCTACATGGGCATATTCTAATACCAAGTCTGTAGGGGACATGCATCATTCGGTTCGATGGTGCTCTAGAATATTCTTCCATGCGACATCCCAAGATTCAGGTAGCTAGAGACTCTGTCTCACAGTCAAGGATTACATGAAGATTGACAACATTAGATAAATTGTAGGACCATAATGTTCCATCTGTGTTGTCAATCTTCGCTAATCCTTGACATTTCCCCTTCCTTCCCCCAGCCTAAGACTCCTAGTGGACTGAATATTCCAAGACTGGCTTCATAATATGGAATCGGACTTGGTCTCTTATTTATAGCTTTGATCTGTCTGTATTATGTGCAAACTCAATCTGAGGTAATTTACAGAGGAGCATCGTGGGTAGAGCCTAGCTCGAGAGTTTTGGAAGGTGCGAGCTGAAATAAACTGCTGAGTTGGTTCCAAGCCCACAGTCAAGGATTAGTGAAGATCGATGACACATATGGAACGTTATAGTAAGACATAACTTCTTTTTTCAATTTTAGTAAAAGAAACAGGACTGAGAGCCCCCTAAAAAGTCTAAATCAAAAGAAAACTGAATTAAACACTCATTGCTCAAACACTGTGGGTAGATTATCATTCAATGCCTGTGTCTGTGCTGTAATTGCTATTGATTTTTTTCTCTGTGAACTGTCTTCTTAAAAAGGATGGTTTGCAGGGTTGATCTGTAGGCAACCTCTTGGTTTTATTATGCAATTCCTTTTGTTGAGTTTGGCTTTGACTGGTTCCTGCCTCCTCATGAAGACATCAGAGTTTTGTATAAGCCCCGTCTGAAGATAGCAGTGAGGTCTGGCCATGTGAAATTGGGTTTTCGGTACTGCTGGATACGCCAAACAAAATTTCCACCCTTTCTCCTTCAGCTCTTTAATTA
Organism: Protopterus annectens; assembly: GCF_019279795.1. Classification (NCBI taxonomy): domain Eukaryota; kingdom Metazoa; phylum Chordata; order Ceratodontiformes; family Protopteridae; genus Protopterus; species Protopterus annectens. Next base: position 951,010,733 of record NC_056745.1, on the reverse strand, counting down.
CTAGATGGAAAGCCATATGGCATTTCTTGGTCTTGGCAGAATAATCTTGTTAATGGTAAATCCTCGAGTTTGCAGTTAACACTTTCTCTGAGGCACAGAGCTTGGCATAACCTTTTCCTTTAGACTGAAGTTGGAAATTTAACCAGGGTTGGTTTAGGAGTCTGGGTTCTCTGGGACTGGGAGAAAAACAGTCTGCTCTTTCTAAAGTTAAGAAATCTGATGGAAACCCAGTCTACTTGGCCAGCTTCTTTGCCATGAAGAATGAACAGTTTCTACCCTCCAGAGCTTCTGGTATACCAGAAAAGTTTGTTTTTAAGTCTGGCTGTATTCTTTTGGTCAACCAGTCTTGCATTTGCCAAGTCCATCCTAATTTCTTCCTTGGCTAAACATTGTATTGTAGTACCCTTCACCTCATCATGTCTGCATCCTGTTTTTCCTATGTAGGAATTCAAAGTGGAATTGATGATTTGAAGCTCCTACATGATGCTGTTGAGTTGAGTATTTACCAGTAGGCTGTTAGACATGTTGCACAAGCTGCAGAGGTTAGAGTTTATAGGATGGTGTATTTTTTGGCTTTACCAGTAAAGCGGTTTCCTGACCCTTCCAGGTTATCAGAAAAGGATGATTGTTTACTGATTCTTTATTCAGTTTCTTCATTGGAGTTATGCACCTGTCTGTGTGAAGTGCTTTTCAATTATGTATTCTTGCAGGTTTGCAAAAGTCCAAAAGTTTAGAATTATTCAGAGTTGATCTAGTTAAGGGAAATAGGAGAGGAAGGGGCGAATCCAGCTTTACTCATCCTCCACCTCAACCAGAATTCTAGATCTGAGCAAGTCTTGATCATAGGAAGTTACTAGGCTATTGACCCTGAGGTCATTGTAAGCCTAGCCAAGAGTTTAGCCCATGTTTAGACAAATCAGCACCTGATGCCCCTGTCCAGCAGGGACACAGGTGGAATCCCAGGGGTTCTTTCCCATCCACTTATCCAGGTTGCGCTTAAAAAGAGGTAATGAGGTACTCTGCTTGACATGGAGAGGGAGTCTGTTCCACAGATGGGGGACTCTGAGGCACATCTGTCCCACCAACAAGTCCTATTAATGTGACAGACCAGGTTGAGGTCGTGCATGTGGGTTCCTCGAGTGGAGCTTGACTTGCGGATATGCAGCAGTCCCATCAAGGCGGGATGTGGGATTGCTTTGTATGCCAGACAGATCACCTCTGAGGGGGTCTATATGAAACTGAGTAGAGTGACAGGGCTTTCAGCCTGTCTGTGTATGGTAGATGTTTGAGGCCCTGGATTCTCCTGGTGAGGAACCTCTGGTTTCTCCAGCTGCTGCATATGCTTTGCAAGGTAGATGCCAAAAGGGACTTGTACTCAATAATGGGCTTTATAAGGGAAGAATACAGGGTTATGACCTCCTCGTCCCTGGATGAGATACCCTTACTTATGAGGTGGGCCATGTAGAAAGCTTTCTGTACAACTGACTCAACATCATGGTCAAAAGTCTGGTTGCTATCAACCTGGGTGCCCAAATCCCTTATGACTGATTGTGTGCTTAGAACATTGTTATTAATGTGATAATTTGTGTGGATATCACTCTCCCCAAAGGGGAGGATGATGCATTTTTTGGTATTACGCTTGAGGCCATGTTTCTGGCACCAGACACTTGTTTGGGTAAGACCCACTTGGAGGATGCCCACATCACTAGTAGAATTGATGACCGTGCCCAGCTTGTAGTCATCTGCAAACATGGTCAGCCATAGCTCATTGGTTTTGGCCTGCATCTCAGAAAAGTATCTCCCAAATAAGAGGCCCCAAGACTGATCCCTGGGGTATGCCACTCATTGTAGGTCGTCTGCTTGAGGTGGCTTCCCCTGTTTTTGATTAGGTGGGTTCCATCAGTGAGACAGTTTGCTACACATCTGGTAACATACAGTAATGCCTAGTTGAGAGGGTTTATCTATTATGCCCAAGTAGGGAATAGTGTCGAAGGCTTTGGTCAGGTCAAGGTAGGTGGTGTGCACCATCTTCCCCTCGTCCCATGGCTTTGGTGACTGTCTCAAAGAAGTCGAACAAATTTAACAGACATGACCTGTCCTTGACAAAGCCAAACTGTGTGGGATTGAGTGTTTGGAGGCTGCCTATGTCCTTGTTAATAAGGTCCATGATAATCCGTTCCATGGCCTTGCAGATCAGGCTAGTTAGGCTGACTGGTCTACAATTTCCTGGATCAATGGATGCTCCACCTTTGTGCAAAGGAATGACAGTAGCTGTCCTCCACTCAGCTGGGATGAAGCCGGTACTCTGACTTTAGTTGAATAGGATGCCTTGTGGTACTGCAATTCCAGGCTGGGTTCATGCAAGATGCAGCCTGGGATGTTTTTGGGTCTCATGGAGGCTGTATCTTTTACCTTTGAGAGGACCGTGATGACCTGTTCCCTAGATATGGGGTGAAGGGGGCAGGTACTGGGGATGTCCAGATTTACTGATGGGGGGGGGGCAGAGGGGGTAAGTTTTCACTGAATCTGTCAGCCAGCAGGTTGGCTCTATCCCCCGGCATTTGTGTATGTGGTGTCCTTGACCACCAGTTCTGAGCAGATCTGGGTGCTTCCTTTGAGATTGCGGACATATGTGAAGAAAGCCTTATGACTGTCTCTAGTAGATGTGGCCAATTTGGACTCTTAAGTATGCTTTAGAGGATTTCATTAGTGCTCTCATTTTCTTGTTCAGGCTAAGGAGAGATTGCTTCCAATTGGGCACTTGGTTGTTCTTGGTCCTAGACAGCATTTTTTTCCTTTTGTTATAGGGTTTATTTATTGCAGATGTCCACCAGACAGGTTTACTCTTCCTTGCAGAGGATGATTTTGTCCCGTCCGGTATTACTGATTCCATGCACCTATATAAATGCTCATATAGTACTTTGGTGTAGTTTTGAACATTGGTGCCAGTTCCTACAGAAGGGGAGGAGGCAGTGAAGCTGTTTATACCATCCCTCAGGAGGTTGTAATCAGCTTTGGAGAAGTTTTTTGTTTGAGTCTGGCTAGAGGGGGTTGAGGGAGATGGTGACTTTGAAAGTGACCACTTTATGGTTTGATCTTACCAGGGAGGATGATACTGTAGGGATGATGCAGTGGTTACTCATGTTGATTAACACAAAGTCCAAGATATCTCTTATGGGGGGTATCGGCTAGCTGTTCCAAGGTGTTTGCATTGACAAAATTGAGGATTCTCTGGGCATTTGTGTTCTGGCATGAGTAGTTCTTCTAGTCTGTTTGGGTAGTTGAAGTCGCTCAGGATCAGGGTAAAAGGTTGAATCTTGATAGATTCAAAGAGGTCCAGCTAGATGGAGTGGGCATCTTGTCAAATTTGGGGGCCTGTAGCTAGCTATGATTTGAATAGGGGTCTTGTCGATAGTTAACTGCACCTGGAGTGTTTCCTGTCATTGATAAAAAAAATCTCTTGCTTTTGTATTGCTGTTGTTTTCATTTTACTCCGATAAAGGTAGACTTCTTTTTGGAACCAGAAAAAGACTCTTAATGTGAAATTCTTTCATAACATGATAGTTACTGTCTGTTATTTTATTGAAATAAGAAGCATTATAACTTGGGGTGATTTAGTCAGACAGTGCTTAGTATAGTCTGCTTGTGTGAGTCCACAAACCTGATAGCAGTGTGAGATGCTCCAATGAGCTTCAAAAACTATTTTCAAAATTTGTTGATTTATTTAATGTCAAGGACAGAAGGATTGGTGGAATAGCTTGGGAAAACCTTGACAATATATAAACTATTTGACTTGTTTAGTTCCTTTGACATATGTTGCATATCCACCACGGTTTGCTATAATGGCATCCTATTACTTTTTAAATAAACTCACAATGTTAGTCTTAGGCGCACAATTTCTGTTTAATTTAGTGGTTCAGACATCTAGATGTCACTTTCAGCTGTTACTTTATCACTTCCAAAGCACCTTCTCTATCTGTTTTGCATAATTTCCTAACTTAGCTGATTACCTCACTCGTTAGGTTATGGCTCAACATTGACAAAGTGTCTCTTGAATCTACTCTGTTGCTTGTAAAACATAGCTTATCTCCATCCTTACTCCTCACCAAATTGGAAACCACCAGTCTACAAATGACCAATTACTATACTGGCACCAAAAATAACATCAAAAGTCACACTGTAAATGACATACTTTTATTCAGTATAAACAGAGGAACTTAAGTGGACAACCTCATGAAGCACAGTGAAATCTCTCCTGAATGTATTTATTTATTGTTTGATCACTTTGATCAATTTAAATAGTTCAGACATTCACAAAGAGGAAATTATGTAACAAATTTTCATGTCCTAAGTTAGACAAAACTACGGGCATGCTTACTAAACCTGGTTTACACTGATGTGGTATTCCTCAGGGTTATAATGTTGAAACAACTTGAAGTTATTCCAAAGGGGTTTTACAGATTTTCCAAATTTACTGAATTAGAAGACTGAGAGCTGTTTCAATCTTCTGCTGTTTAAAAAAATATTCTCTGGCAAGAAAGAGCAATAAAAGTTTAATAGTAAGCATCTCAAATCCTACTAATAAAGTGCCTAAGGTGTATGATTCTTTTGCCGAGAAGCTGCATCATTCTAGTGGGCCCTGCCTTATACAATAAACAGCTATTGTTCAGGCGCAACTGTCACTTATTTGGTGTCTAAGAGCATTAAAGTCATTCCTCCCCAGGATTCTTTACAGTGCAATGCCTACCTTTAACTGTTCCCTTACTAAGGGCTTCTCATAGGTCCTCTGTTATAAGAAAATTAAACTCTTCTGAATCTGATATTTCCTCTAAATGGATTGGATTCCCCAGCAGTGGAAGAACCTAACTGCTTTCCTTCTCTAGAAGACTTCAGAGTTTGGTATTATTTACAGTTAATGCAGCAGAAAGGGGGGTGGCCTCCTACCTTTTTTCCCCACCAAGAGGAGGTTGCAACAAGCCTAACATTTCAGCCTACAGTCCCTTGATTAGTTTCATACTTGTTGGGTATCTTAAAAGATGGTTGCCAAAGTTGCATTGGATAACCTGGGATGCAGTTGCTGTTTGTACTAGAGAAAGTAGACCAAGTTTTCCATCCCCTAAGGGGATATTTAACTTGGGCCGAGAGTTCCAAGCCAGATACCACAGTCTATGCAGCAGCCATGAGAGAAGTTTCCATTGCTTAAGAGCCCTTCTTTTATCCGGTAGACAGAGTCCATGGAGATGAATAGACTTGGAAAGACCTTGTTCACATTCACTGTTTTGTCGTTATGTGGCCTTGGACTGTTTTACATACACTGTATATTTACAGAGAAACTTGGCTGATGAAATGCACCATGTGCTAGTGGAGTTTACGGATGAAACCAGTGACAGACATGTTGAAGGTCCAGGCATGAGCAACTTCATGGTGCATCCCATTAAACCACAACAGAAGGTGCTAGAGCAGCTGTGTCAGTCATGGCCTTACGTTTGTTATGCTCGCTAGTATTCATACATTGGACACTAAGGTGGCATTTTTAGATTCCCCATTCTCTGAATCTTTACTGTTAGGTCAGCAAGTCAACACCTTAAAGGAATGGAAGAAGACCTCTCCACTTTGGGTGCAGGATTTCATATTCCACAGTGCACTGTCAAAAAGACACACTGGAATCAGTGCTGAATGTGGTTTAAAAATGATGCAGAACAATGGCAGCAAGAACAAGAGTACTAAATAGAAACAGTCACCTCATTCTGCTGCCCTGGAAGATGGGGTTGTTGGCAGTCATCAGGAGACCACTGTTAGCTTCAGGGTGGACAGTAGTAGTCCATAGACTTTGCCCCACTGTCCCACCCTGGAAACAATCAGGTATTGAGTCTGTTTTCAAAGGGTAAGTGGAAAAGGGGAAATAACATCAAGATATTACACCATACCATTTCACTCCCCACCTAGAATCCCATTGTTACATTTCCTGGATGGCTCACCTTGTGAGGAAATATAAGATAGGAAGTCTCGAACCTCCCTAGAAAAGGAGCCATCCAAGAGGTCCCACCAGATCAGGAAGACTTTGGATATTTTTCTAAGTGCTTTTGTTGCCAAATTGAACAAAGGATGTTCATCGTGTTTCACTGTTGCAGTCTTTACACTTGGGTTATCCTGCTGGCAGGCTACCCGCAGTCGGCCTGAATTCCAAAGTCCTGGTCCGGCGTCGGTTGCTGTCACCTCTTCCCTGACGTCAGTGCACCAGGGGTATAAAAGATGCAGCCGACGCCATTTTCTTCAGTCTTTCTTGCCGCGTGGTGCCTGAAGCAAAAGCAGTTCGCAAGTGTCTGTCAGCCGACTCCTGAGATTTTTGAAATTGAATTTCAGATCCGAAGTCTTCAATAAAACTAAGTACCCCATTGGGGAAACTTTTTTCTTGCTCCAGACTGATGTCAGAAAAAGTTAACAATTGTATTTCTTGTGGGAAGCAAATACCTCATAAGGATTTTCATTCTTACTGTATTCCTTGCCTAGGCCCTGATCAAGACATTGCTAGTTGTCGGTTTTGTGCTAGATTTAACCAACGCGCTATTAAGCGTAGGTATGATTTTGCTTTTCATTACTTTGGCCGAAGGTTTAACTATATAATGCCGTTGGAAAAACCGACGACCGGAATTCATAAAAAGTGCAAGGAAAAAGAAAAGGACAGGTATCCGAGGTCCAAAACCGACGAAGCCTCTTCTAGGCCAGTCGCCAGTTCTCAGTGAGGCGCTTTCGCAGCCCCTGACACCCGCTACCTCAGAGCCACAGGCCGCCTCTGACTCCCACATGGAGACAACTAAGCCTCTGGATACTCAAGGTATTGGACCTTCAGAAAGTAATCCCTCAGATGGGTCTGGAGCCACTGAGCAGGCATCGGCTTCTGAGGGTGTTTTCAGACCTACACAGCTTTATATCAAACCAACTTCAGCATCCAAGACGAAGACTAAAACAGTTTTAAAGACGAGGAAACAAGTACAGCATTCTCCAGGACAGACTTCCATGCCTAAGAAACAGATGCTCAAAATGGCCGAAGACCTAATTGCTTTGATCAGGGCTTCCCATCCCGCTCCTGATAAGAGGCCTAGGCAAGTTACAGAACATGATTCCTTTGATCAGGTTTCCATTTCCTCTGACTCCTCTTCAGAACAGGGATACTCTATTCCTCCCTATGAGGATTCTGATGCTGAAGAATCTATTCCTTTAGCTTCTCCTCTTGAGGATTACTCATTTGGGTAAACCCTGCATACCATGAGGGAGCATTTCCACTGGGAGAGCCAAGATTATTCAGATTCTAAGAAAAGGCTCAGACTTTCTTCTACCTCAGCACAGACCTCTTGCTATTCCACCTGTTCTAGACATTGTAGATGTATTTTTAGAGTCCGGCCTGTCTCCTGACTCTTTACCTCCTGCACCTGTTAAGCCAGACAGATACTACAGGGTTCCAGATTCTCATAAATTTCTATATAAAAACCTTGCTGCTGACCCAGAAACTATTTCTCTGGGGTCCCAAAGGGGTCAAGGCTGCTACTGCGAAAAACCCTGTCCCCACAGATAGAGATTCTAGGGCACTGGACAGATAGGGGAAAAATGTTTACACTTCTGTTACCTTGGCTGTAAGGGCTTTAAATTGTCAGTTTCATATGCTTAAATATCAGCAATACTTAATGTCTCTCTTAAAACAGAAAATGTTGACAAATTCTGAATGTTCTGAGAACAAGGAATTGCAGGATTTAGTGCACGCAGCTGAACAAGTGGGAAAACATACTTTGCAATGTGGTTATGATTCAATGGAGGCCTCTTGCAGGGCCGCTGTAACAGGTTATGTTATTAGAAGGCATGCTTGGTTAAAGGAACAGACTCTGCCTGATCATGTTTAAAGCAAAATTATTTAATGCTCCATTACAGCATGATACTTTGTTTGGTGTTAAGGCAGAAGAGGTGTTGAAGAAAATGGAGGATAAAGCTAAATCTATGCAGACAGTGAAGGATTTCTTACAGGTACAGCCACCCAGATTTAGCAGGAACTGGCCTTCTAAGAATTGGTCCTTTCCTGTGTCAGGCCACAAAGAGGCAGATACAGACACCCTAGAGGTAGACAACAGCCCCAGGGCTCATACAGGCCCAAACAATGGGGTGCTTCTACCTCCAAAAGCGGAGAAGACAAATCACAGCCATATAGGAAACAGTCCAAATGACATCCCTCTGCCAATGCCAAGCATTTATCTTTTGGCCAATGCCAAGCATTTATCTTTTGGCAGCACCCTTAGGGGGAAAACTAGCACTTTTTTCACAAAATTGGCACACGATCACCCAGGACAAATGGGTCCTAAATATAGTCTCTCAGGGCTACAGGTTCCACTTTCACACCCTTCCAAAGGTAAAAGGTATGCCAGACCTGCCACACAGTCAATGGGCAGAGGCACAAAAACAAGTTTCATCTCTCATGGACATGAGGGCTATTCAGCCAGTGCCACAACAAGAGCAGGGACAAGGATTTTACTCAAGACTTTTCTTAGTACCAAGAAAAGACAAAGCATGGAGACCAATTCTGGACCTGTCTATTCTAAATACTTTTATGTACGTTCCGAAATTCAAAATGTTGACTTTGCACCAGCTTCTGCCCATGCTGGGCAAGAAGGCTTGGCTTGTAACTTTGGACCTCAAAAAGGCATACCTGCATGTCCCAGTCAGACAATCTTGCAGAAGATACCTCAGATTCATAGCTGGCTCAATGCACTACCAGTTCTCTGCACTGCCCTTTGGCTTATCTACTGCGCCCATGGTCTTCACAAAATGACTGTCACCAGTAATTGCTTTTTGCAGACAGAGGAATTCAAATATATCCCTACTTTGATGACTGCCTTATTCAAGCAGAGACCAACGACATTCTACTAAAGCATCTAGCATTTGTAAAAAGATTACTAATTTGCCTGGGGTACATAGTAAATGAAAAAAAATCAAAACTAGTACCCTCTCAAGAGATAATATTCCTGGGTGCAAGCTTAAATGCAACTGCCCCAGATGGCTTATCTCATACCAGACAAAGGCAACTGACTTCTTACTTCAAAAGCATGGCAACAAAGACCCAGTTTTCTGCAAGAAAAAATCTGCAGGCTCTGGGCTACATGGCCTCCTGCATTCTGCTTATTCCATATGCAAGACTGCATATGAGGAAACTACAATGGTATCTAAAAAGTGTTTGGACTCAACATTGCCACAGCCTGGAATCATTAATTTCACTCATTCCGTGCCTGCAACAGGAGTTTCTATAGTGGGCACAGGCCTGTCACCACAACAAGGGACAGCCATTCACTTTACCCACAGCCAGGCAAACACTAACAACAGATGCATCAGATTATGCCTGGGGGGCCCACATGGCAGGAAAATGTATTCAGGGCACATGGCCCCCAAACCAAAGGCATCTTCACATCAATCAAAAAGAGATGCTAGCAGTACAAAATGCCCTGACAGCCTTCAAGGACCTACTTCATCCAGGACAGCTGCTGATTAAAGACTGACAACACCACAGTTATGTGGTACATAAACAAGCAGGGGGCACACATTCCTACCCCTTCTGCAGACAAGCCATGATTTTGTGGAACACAGCATTGACCTACCAAGTACACCTGCAAGCACAATTCCTGCCAGGAAAAACAAATGCTCTGGCAGACGAACTAAGCAGAAACCTCATGGATCCTCACGAGTGGAAACTAGATCCACAAATCTTCAGCATAACAAAGAAATGGGGATGCCCAGGCATAGATCTTTTTGCCTCCCCTCACAACTGCCAACTTCAGAGATTCTGCACAAAGGCTTATCACAAACAAGCATGGAAAGTGGATGCCTTGTCATTCAGCTGGAACAACCTTACAGTATATGCCTTTCCTCCACTGCCTCTCCTCCCCAAGGTACTCGTAAAGGTCAGACAAGAGAAGCCACAAATGATACTAATTGCCCCAGATTGGCCACGCCAACACTGGTACCCAATCCTAAGGAGCTTGTCCCAAGGCCCAGCCTGGACATTGTCTCAAATTCCTTATTTACTAACCCAACAAAACAATCAGATCCTGCACAGCCAACTCAGAACCCTAAATCTTGCTGCATGGCAGGTAGTGTGACCATTCAGAATACACCTCTCTCTAAAGCTGTTATGGATGTTATTTTGGAGGCCAGGAGGCCCAGCACCAGAAAATCTTATGCAGAAACATGGAAGAGATTCTATGCTTGGAATGAGGCACAAGGAATTGACACGCTTGTTCCAAATATTCCTCTGATTTTACAATATCTAACTGAGATGCTGGACAAAGGTCTATCCTTCTCATCGATTAAGATCCATGCCTCTGCCATTTCAGCTCATTACAATATAGCCCCACCTATTTTTTCACATCCATTGCTTAGGCAGTTCCTCAGGGGGGCCAAAAACATAAGACCTCCAAGGAGAGCACCAGTACCTGCATGGGACCTCAATTTTGTCTTGGAAAAACTCACACTGCCTCCTTTCGAGCCAGCCAATACAGCTGAGAAAATTCTTATGGAAAACAGCTCTGCTCCTAGCAATAACTTCAGCAAGACCAGTCTCAGGGTTACAGGCATTAATGGCTGTGGAACCTTTTATTATCTTCCATCTGGACAGGGTTTCTCCAAGGACAACCCAACATTTATGCCTAAGGTAGTGTCCAGTGTGGCTCTTAACCAAACCATTCATTTGCCTACTTTTTTCCCAAACCCACAGAATAAAGGGAGAGACTTCTGCATTCTTTGGACCTACACAGACAGCTATGCTTCTACTTGGGCAAAACTAAAGCTTTCAGAAAGACTGAACAACTTTTAGTGGCATATGCTGCAGGTTCACAAGGAAAGGCTCTCTCAAAGCAGACTATTTCAAAATGGATAGGACACTGCATTCGTTTCTGCTATTCACAACATGGCAAGTCAGTGCCTAAGGGCATTAGACCACATTCTACCAGGGCAGCAGCCACCTCAGCATCCTTCCTCAGAGGAGTACCAACCAAGGATATTGGGCCTTATAGCCACTCCTAATTCTGTTTAGACCCAGCCGCCCAACCTCAGCTTTGGGATTCAACCCAAGTGTAATGACTGCAACAGTGAAACACAGTGAACATAGTATAGTTGTGTACCTACCATAAATGTAGATGTTAGAGTGTATTCACTGTTGCAGTCCAGGTTACCCACCCACCATCCCCCTTTCTTTGCTGGGACTTATGAATTATATATACTATTACTTGCTGTTTTATTTTGCATACTAATGTTAGTTTACTAACTTACTCTAGTTTTGTTATTATATGTGTTTATGTACCTCTGTTCTTTGGAGCTTTTCTCCCCGGGCCTCCACTGAAAATGGATATGTATCCAGTTGGACTAACCCGGTCAACAAATGTAAAATAAATAAATAAATAAATAAAATACTTATCTGTACTTCTCTATCCTTTACAAACCTATGTGATGTATTTGCTTATAGATGAAGGTATTGTTTGTTAGTGCATGCTTTTATAAGCAATGTTTTTTTAGCCTACCCTTTTGGGGGCACCTGACATCTGGGGCAAGAAAAACTGAAGAAAATGGTGTTGGCTGCATCTTTTATACCCTTGGCGCACTGATGTCAGGGAAGAGGCGACAGCAACAGACGCCGGACCATGACTTTGTAATTCAGGTCGACTGCGGGTAGCCTTCCAGCAGGATATAACCCAAGTGTAATGACTGCAGCAGTGAATACACTAACATCTACATTTATGGTAGGTACACAACTGTTCTTTTTCATACCCATTCTGGATGTCAGTGGCTTAAGCACATTAATTCCAAGGAAACCTTTTCAATGATCTTTGATGTGCTGTTTGGTTTTCCAAAATACCCAACTTCATATCTGTATTACCAAGGAATCAAGGAGGTTTTTGCATTTGTGTACCATTTCAGAAGGTTTCCTTTTGGTGCGTGTCTGAAGTTGCAGCTCAGCTAAGACTGCAGAGATGCAGTGTTTTCCCTGGTAAATATGAAAATCAAAAGGGCTCACTTAGTGCCCTGTGTGATACTTATGAATCCCTCTGTAGCAAGTCTGGTGTGGTTAGTACAGAGCTACGCCTGTCCAGGATCTTTTGCTCAAGACTCTGTCAGGGGTAAGATAAAGCTTTTCATCAAAATGGAAGGGAAAAAAAGCTTTTTTTTTTTAAATTCTGCTCAAGTATTTTAGGCTGCACTTAGTGCCCTATGTGATCCTTTTTTGTACTTCTCTGCATTTTGTCCATGTTTTAGCCTTGTTATCTGTTTGCATTTTTATTAGTTTGTTCTGGGACCTTAGTCTTGTAGCTTCATTTGCAGTTGTGCAACAAATTGTGTATTACTACAACAGTTTAGATTTTAGCATTGTATACTTCACTTCAGTTTCCAGAAGTAGAATTCTATGTAAAAGGTAACCTTTTGTATTTTTAACCTAATCTGGTACCTCAGTCAGTCTTGAAGCTTCTTTCACAGTTATGGTAGGACTGTGATCTTCTGCCAGATTTGATCCTTATTTAGTAATTTATTACAGTGTTACTGGTAAATTTCTGCATAGTCTTGTGCCTTAGTCTGAGGTGGGATTGCATTAGTGACAGTATTGTGAATTTTGCTCCAGGATTTGTGTTTCAGTACTTTTTATAGTTGTATATACCTGCCTAAAGTTGAATTCCATTGCCTTTCTGTTTACCTTGCTACTGTTTTTTCCTGCTCTTTTTGGCTACCTTCCTTGAGACATTAAGCTAAACATTTCTTTAATTATAACAGGACTACAGCTTCAGTTTCAAATTTTCCCTAACACTCCACCCTTCTTATGTTGTAAAATACTGTTTCTGGCTTCCACCTCTTATGGTAATCTGACTTCCAAAGTCCCTGCCTCCCCTCTTTTTATTGCTATTGTCTGTTGTGAAAACCTGTTTAAGTACTTTCCTACTCATTGTTTTCCATATACCCATAATACGAAGTGTCCACCCAGCAAACCAGTATTGTACTTGAGTACCCTCCCTTGCTACAGATTTTCTATTCTCATTTTCCAAGAGCTTTCACAGTTTGAGGGAGACCACCCAAGGAGACCTCTGTATAACACAGTACATGATCTACAGTAGCCCACTTGATCACAGGTGTGGACAACATGGATATGCAATTTACAAATGTCTCCATAGTAGATTTGCATCCAGCGACAATGTAGCAATTGTGCCAAATTCAGAAAGCCATTTAATCCTTAAAGAAAAAGCACAGTATGCAAGAGGTGCACATTACAGTTTCACAGTAGGCAAAAATCTTGCATAACAACAAGGTTGTCAAGGAAGCACACATTACATGTAGCACTGTATCCACCGCATCCATAGACCAACTTATGCTGAGGTACTAAAAAGCAGTCATTCAAATAATGAGGAAATGTCTGTGTGTTGCAGATCTAAGATTCCCTGGAGTTCAGGCACCTAATAAAAAACATACCGTGAATATCCCACCTAATAACAGGTGGTAGAAATACTTTAAGTGGCTGTCTCTCTACAGAGTCCTTTTTAGAATTTCTGTGTAGCCATTGATAGCAGTGGGGGGGGGGGGTAGTTTCAGCTCATCCTGTCTTGCCTTATATAAGTGGTACATTTTGAGTTATCTCTGCTTAATATCAGAGCTTTGGCCGGCTAACATCTACCTGAAATCAGCTGGACGTATAAGTGAATTTAAGTACACTTTTATCTGCTCTTTTGCATATAGTACTGTATTTAATTTATTTGTGTTTTTCACTGAATATTAACTCAACTGAAGTTGTGGCTGTCTCTACAGTTAGTTCCCCACTCACCCTCCCTGTTCTTGTTTTGGTATTAATGTTGGTGGCTTTGAAATTGCCCGCCCCTCTTGTAGATTTGTATTTAGATACTCCTTTTGGGCCCATCTCATTTGCTCACTCAGCTGAGTGCAGTGAGATCATATTCTGATTTCAGGCACTCCTACTGTGTACAAAGAGAGCATTTGGGAAGGATAACCCCTGTAGCCTCTTAATCCTGCTCTGTTCCTTCCCTCAAAAAAAAAAAATATATATATATATATATATATATATATATATATATATATATATATATATATACATATACATACATCTTATTCATCTGCTCTTGCTGTAACTGTCTTAGTTGCTCTTCTGCGTGCTATCTGTTCAGTCGCTCTTACTCTGCACTTATTACTGCTTGTTAGTAGCCTTCTAATTTACTGCCTTCTACACTTGTTTTTTAGTCATTTGTTTAATTGCATTTATTTGAACTGTATTTGCCGTAGTGTTGCTACACGCTCGGGTGTGCTGGCCTGCACTACAATTTGAATTGTATTTACTGCTGTTTTAGCTGCTTTTCTGTAACAAAAAAAAAAATTCTAAGCTTGTTTCCTGCCTTTCCTGTAACTAGTCAAGTCCAGATACAGACTTGCTGTATCCAGGACTGTTAGGCTTGGGTGGCTCAGAAGCTATCTGAGGGAAGCCTTCTAGCTTATCAGTGGGAGTGGTAAGCACTAGGTAGCCTGTCTACCATGGGAAGAGTGGGTTTTGGCCCTAAAATTGTAGTTCATTGGCCATTTGGGCAGTTTTTCCATCTTTCTACTTTCTGGTTAAAAGCCAGTTTTGAGTTTGGTCCCTGCCGTTCCTATAACTAGTGTAATCCAGGTACAGATTTGCTGTTTCAAGGACTGTTGGTAAGCTTCTGAGCCCCCCAAGCCCTTCTATGTTGGAGAGAGACCTTCTAGCTGATCAGTGGGAGTGGTAAGTACTAGGTAACCTATCTACCACAGAAGGAGTGGTTTCTGGCCCAGAAATTACAGTTTATTGGCCATTTGGGAAGCTTTTCCATCTCTTTCATCCTTCTGATTTAAAAGCCTATGTTTGTGCTTGTTTCCTCCCTTTCCTGTTTCTAGTCTAGTCCAGGTACAGATTTGCAGGATTCTTTGTAAGCTTCTCAGCCCCCCAAGCATTTCCGTGTTGGAGGGAAGCCTTTTAGCTTATCAGTGGGAGAGGCTACCTGATGCTTACCACTCTACCAGAAGAGGAGTGGTCCCTGGCCCAGAAATTGTAGCTATTAGCTGTTTGAGTAATTTTTTTCCATCTCTTTCAACTTTCTGGCTTGAAAGCTGCACTTGTGCCTGTTTCCCGCCTTTCCTATAACTAGCCTAGTCCAGTTACAGAGTTGCTGTATCCAGGATTGTTAGTAAGCTTCTGAGCCCCCAAGCGAATCAGTGGGAGTGGTAAGCACTAGGTAGGCTATCCTTCACGGGAAGAGTGTGTTTTGGCCCAGAAATTGTAGTTTATTTGGCCGTTTGGACAGTTTTCCATCTCTTTCAACTTGCTGGCTTAAAAGCCTACGTTTGTACCTGTTCCCCGCCTTTCCTGTAACTAGTCTAGTCCAGGTATAGATTTGCTGTATTCCAGGACTTTTTGTAAGCTTCTGAGCCCCCCAAGCCTATCTACCACAAGAGGAGTGGATGTTCTTCGTGTTTCACTGTTGCAGTCATTACATTTGGGTAATCTGCTGGCAGTTTGCCCTCAGTCGGCCTGATTAACAAAGTCTTGGGTCCTACATCAGTTGCTATCCCATCTTCCATGACGTCAGGTTGTCAGGGGTATAAAACATGCAGCCGACGCAATTACATCAGTCTTTCTTGCTGCGTGGTGCCCGAAGCAGTTTGCAAGTGCCATTCGGCCAACTCCTGAAATTTTCGTTTTCGAGTTTCAGAACCGAAGTCCTCAACTAAAAGCAAAGTACCCTGTTGGGGAAACTTTTTCTTGCTCCTTACCGATGTCAGTAAAAGTTAATAATTGTATTACTTGTGGGAAGCAAATGCCTCAAGGATTTTCATTTGTACTGTATTCCTTGCTTAGGCCCTGACCACGGTGTACCTTGCTGTCTGTTTTGTGCTTTATTTAATCAGTGCACTATTTTTCGTCTGTACATTTTTGCTTCTAAATATTTCGGTTCTCTGTTTAATTATCCAGAAATGACGTCTGTTAGCCATCTAACTACCGGAATATCGAAAAAATGCAAAGAAAAAGACAGACCGTTGAGGTCCAAAACTGCCGAAGACTTTTCTAAGCCAGTCGCCAGTTCGCAGCCCCTGATACCCACTACTTCTGATTTTCAGGCCTCTACTGAGACCCATTAGGAATCCGGTATGCCGTGAGATGCTTCACCTATGGAACCTGTGGATGTCTTTACCTTGGATGGGTCCGGAGCTGCTGTGCAGGCACTGGCTTCTGAGGGTGTATTCAGGCCTACAGATTTGTATATTAAACAGACACCACCTTCAATATTAAGGCCAAAATCTCGATCTATGTCTAAAAAACTGGCACCCAGACCACATGTTCAGGCCCCTAGGCCTAAAATACAAATTATCAAAATGGCTGAAGATTTAATTACTCTAATCGGGGGTAGTCGACCCCCCCCCCCTTCTAAGAGGCCTAGGCCTGAACTTAACTATGAATCTTCTGAACAGGACTCTGTTTCTTCTGACTCTTCTAATGAACAGGATTTGTCCAGACCTACTTATGATGACTCTGATGCAGAGGATTCCATTCCTTCTGCTTCTCCCCCTGAGGATTTTTCTTTTGGGGAAACTTTGCATACCTTAAGGGAGCATTTCCACTGGGAAAGTCAGGATTTTTCTGAATCCCAAGAGTCTTAATGGATTTCCCCCTTCTTCCTCAGCATAGGCCTTTGGCTATACCTCCTGTACTAGGCATTGTTGATGTGTTTTCAGAATCCAGTATGGCCCCTGATTCCCTGCCTCCTGCCCCTTTGTAAGCCAGACAGATACTACAGGGTTGCTGACTCCCACAAATTCCTTTTCAAAAATCCTGTTGCGGACCTGAAACCATTTCTCAGGGGCCCAAGGGCATTAAGGCTTCTACTGCTAAAAATCCTACCCCTTCAGATAGTGACTCCAGGGCGCTGGATAGATTGGGTAAAAAGGTGTATACTTCTGCAACCTTGGCAATCGGGGCTTAAAACTGTCAATTCCATATGCTAAAATGTCAACAGCATATCATGGGACTGCTTAAACAGAAAATGATGCTGATTTCTGACTGTGGAAAATAAGGATTTACAAGATTTATTGCATTCAACTGAACAAGTTGGAAAAATACTTTGCAATGTGGTTTTGATTCTTTGGAGGCTTCTTGCAGGGCTGCTGTTACTGGGTCTGTGGTTAGAAGGCATGCTTGGCTTAAGAAGCAATCTCTGCCTGATCCTGTTAAAGCAAAATTGTTGGATGCTCCTTTGCAGCAGGACCATCTGGCAATAAGGCTGAAGAAGTTCTAAAAAAGATGGAAGATAAAGCTAAATCTATGCAAACTGTGAAAGATTTCTTACAAGTACAACCTCCAAGATTTAGTAGGCACTTTCTTTCCAGTTCCGTCCAGAGCCACTCAAGCCAAACCCAGCCATTCCAAAAGCACCAGGTTTCAGTCCCAAGAGACTTTCAGAACTAAGCAATGGGGTACCTCTGCTTCCAAATCTGGAAATAACAAAGACGCCTCCGTATGGTAAACCATCTCAATAACTTTCCTTTAAAATTACCAAGCACTTACTTCTTAGCCACCCCTTTAGGGGGGAAACTGCCTCTTCATGCAAAAAACTGGCATCTTATAACCCAGGACAAATGGGTTTTAAATATAGTGTCCCAGGGATACAGATTTCATTTCCACACATTGCCAACTCCAAACGGATGGCCAGACCTGCCCCCAAATCAGTGGGCAGAGGCTCAGAAACAAGTACTTTCCCTCCTAAACATGGGGGCAATTCAACTAGTGCCAGAAGAGGAAAAGGGACAAGGTCTCTATTCCAGACTTTTTCTGGTACCCAGAAAAGACCAATCATGGCGTCCAATTCTGGACCTGTCTACTCTAAACACATTTCTGGACATTCCAAAATTCAAGATGCTGACTCTTCACCAGTTACTTCCTATGCTAGGCAAAGATGCCTGGTTGGCAACTCGAGATTTAAGAGGCTTACCTGCATATCCCAATTAGGGAATCTTGCAGAAGATACCTCTCCTTCAAAGTAGGCTACTTGCATGATCAGTTCTCTGCACTGCCCTTTGTAAATATCCTGGGCGCAGTAGATAAGCCTAAGTGCCTGGCTCCAGTAATTGCATTTTGCAGGCAAAGAAATATTCAAATATATCCATACCTGGACGATTGTCTAATTCAGGCAGAAAACAAGGCCATTCTTCTAAAACATCTGGCATTTGTAAAAAGGGTTCTGACTTGTCTAGGGTACACCATAAACGAAAATAAATCACAACTGGTACCCTCTCAAAAAAATTACATTCCTGGGTGCAAGCCTGAATACAACTGCCCAGATGGCTTTCCTTACACCAGAAAAACAACTTCATTTGGTGACTTACTTCAAACAGGTGCCCACAAAAACCCTGCTATCTGCAAGACAAATACTGCAAGCCTTGGGGTTCATGGCCTCCTGCATTCTTCTAATTCCATATGCAAGACTACATATAAGGAAACTTCAGTGGTACTTAAAGTTTATGGAGTCAACATTCACAGCCTGGAAACAATGATTCCTATCATACCTTGCCTGCAACTAGAGTTCCTATAGTGGGCAGAGGCCTGCCACCAAAACAAGGGACTGCCATTCACACCACCCCCTGCTGCCCAAACCCTAACTACAGACTCATCAGACTATGCATGGGGGGGGGCACATCTGGCAGTGAAGTGCATTGAGGGCAAATGAAGCCCAATTCAAATGCACCTTCATATCAATCAAAAAAGAAATGCTAGCTGTACAGAATGCACTGACAGCCTTCAAAGACTACCTTCATCCAGGACATCTAATGGTAAAGACGGACAACACCACAGTTATGTGGTACATAAACAAGCAGGGGGGTACACATTCCTACCCCCTCTGCAGACTAGCCATGGCATTGTGGAACACTGCCTTGAGCTATCAAGTACAACTACAAGCCCAATTCCTGCCAGGAAAGCTGAATATTTTGGCAGATGAACTAAGCAGAAATCTCATGGACCCACACAAATGTAAACTGGAACCACATATTTTCAACATGTTGACACGCAAATGGGGGAGCCCGGACACAGATCTTTTTGCCTCACCCCAGAACTACCAGTTGGACAAATTTTGCACAAGAGCTCCTCACAAAAAAGCCTGGAAAGTGGATGCTCTGTCCTTCAGTTGGGAAACCTGTCAATCTATGCCTTTCCCCCTCTGCTCTCCAAAGTTGTACTAAGTCACAGGACAAACCAAAAATTATTTTGATTGCTCCAGACTGGCCTCACCAACATTGGTATCCACTCCTACGTAGTCTGTCGCAAATTTCTTCATGGCACCTGCCTCGGACACCTTCTTTACTGTCTCAGCAGAACAACCAAATTCTGCACCTTCTGCTCCAAACATTGAATCTTGCAGCTTGTCTAATCATTTAAATTCCCCCTTAGCATCCCTCAGCAAACCTTTGATGGATATCATTTTGGTGGGAAGAAGACCTAGTACTAGAAAATCTTATGCTGACAAATGGAAAACATTCTGTGCCTGGAATCAATCTCAAGGGATGAGCACAGCAGTGCCCAATTTACCTCAGATTTTGCAATACCTACCTGAGATGCTTCACAAGGGCCTGTCTTTTTCTTCCATAACAATCCATGCCTCAGCCATTTCAGCTCATTACAACACAGAATCCCCCCTCTTCTCTCATCTTCTGCTAAAGCAGTATCTCAGAGAGGCCAAAAACATGAGGCCACCCAGGAGAGCTCCATCCCCTGCCTAGGACCTTAACTTTGTATTGGAGAAACGAACTCTCCCTCCATTCAAGCCAGCTGCTACTGCAGACTTAAAATTTCTTTTCTGGAAAACACCCCTCCTTTTAGCAATCACTTCGGCTGGAAGGATTTCTGAATTACAGGCCCTTATGGCAGTGGAACCTTTCATCATATTTCATGCAGACAGGGTGTCACTCAGGACCCAACCCATCCTTCATGCCCAAGGTGGTATCCAGTGTGGCCCTTAAATCAGTCCATTCATTTGCCAACTTTCTTTCCTAATCCACAGAACAAGGGGGAGCGGATTCTGCATTAATTGGATGTACACAGACAACTTAGATTTTACTTGGACAGGACTAAATCTCGAAGAAAGAACTGCTGGTAGCATTTGCTGCAGGGGCAGAGGGAAAGGCTATTTCAAAGCAAACCATTTCCAAATGGATAAGCCATTGTATTAATTCCTGCTATAAGCACCATGGGAAACCTATCCCCCAGGGGATCGGATCCCATTTCACCAGGGCTGCATCTACTTCTACAGCCTTTCTCAGAGGTGTTCCTACCAGGGATATTCTAGAAGCTGCTACCTGGAGTTCAGTTCTTACTTTCACCAAGCATTATCACTTACCAATTTTCTCTAAATCCAGAGCTGGCTTTGCCACTGCTGTTTTTCAGGGCCTTATAGCCGGTCCTAATGCTGTATAAATCCATCTTCCCAACCATAGCTTTAGGAATCTACCCAAATGTAATGACTGCAACAGTGAAACACGAGGAACATAGTACAGAAGTTTACACTTACCATAAATGTAGATGTTAGTGTATTCACTGTTGCAGTCCTGGTTGTCTTCCCTCCAACCCCCTGTTTTTTCTCTTACTATGCCTCTACTTTCTTTTATTACACTTAAAAGCCTTTTTGGTGTATTTGCTTTTGTTTGGAGGTATATCTTTGTGTTTTTAATTATTTATATATATTTTGCTCCCCATTTGGGGGGCACCTGACATCTGGGGCAAGAAAAACTGATGTAATGGCTTGGCTGCATGTTTTATACCCGACAACCTGACGTCATGGAAGAAGGGACAGCAACTGACGCAGGACCCAAGACTTTGTCAAGACTGAGAGCAACCTGTCAGCAGATTACCCAAATGTAATGACTGCAACAGTGAATACTCTCTAACATCTGCATTTATGGTAAGTGTACACAACTGTACATTCCTGGCCCAGAAATTGTAGCTATTGGCTGGTTGGGCAGTTTTTTTTCCATCTCTTTCAATGTTCTGGTTTAAAAGCCGCACTTGCGCTCGTTTCCCACCTTTCCTGTCACTAGCCTAGTCCAGATACAGAGTTGCTGTATCCAGGACTGTTGGTAAGCTTCTGAGCCCCACAAGCCTTTCTGTGCTGTAGGAAAGCCTTCTAGCTTATCAGAGGGAGTGGTAAGCACTAGGTAGCCTGTCTACCACAAAAGGAGAGGTTCTTGGCCCAGAAATTGTAGTTTATTGACCATTTGGACAATTTGTCCGTCTCTTTCAACTTTCTGGTTTAAAAGACCACATCTGCGCTTGTTTCCCATCTTTCCTGTAACTAACCTACTGGGTAGCACTAGAAAGCCTTAGACTGATACAAGCCTTCTAGCTTAGGAGAGAGACTTTGGAGTGATTAAGTATAAGTTTTCTGTACTTTTTTGCTGTACTTAACTGTTTTCTGCCTAAACGCAGATTTTCCAGTGTTTATTGTGATTTAAAAGCTTATTTTTTTCACATGTACTTTTGACTGCCTGCACTTTAAAAAAAAAAAAAAAAAAAAAGTTTTTTGTTTAAATAATTTAACTGTTGTAGGCTACACGCTAAAGTGCGATAGCCTTTTCTCATAGTTTGTAGTCGTTTAAAGCTGTTTTAAGTGTATTTTTTTTTTACTGTTTTTGCCTTTAAAAAAAAAAAAATTCCTTGTTTCCCGCCTAAGTTAGTGTAGTCCAGTTTTCAGGCTAGTGCTGAATTCAGGACTGTGATACTAGTTTCTGAGTTGCCCATACCTTACTTGGATAGAAGGAAGTTTCTCTGTTCACCTGTGAGAGAGGGGAGCTTTGAGCAACCTATCTGTCCCTGGAGGAGTGGTTCCAGCCCAGAAGTTAGTAGTGTATTGGCCATTTTGTGCTAATTTCTGTCTCTTTCATTTCCCTACTATAAAAGCCACGTTTGCACGGTTTTGCGCACCGGGCAGTGCTGGTTAGCTATGGTTAAATTATTCCCAGCTCCATTAAGTCTCCTCTTCAATTTTTCCCTTGAAACTAATCTAACTCTCAACCTAAGCACTTAAAAAGCATCTTGCAGCCCAGCACTTGCTCCGACCTAATAGCAAGCTCTAATATACCCTGACACTGATTGCCCAGCAGGGCAAGGCTCTTTATTCACCCCTCACCAACCAAGTGACTAAGCAGCTCACCCTACTATTCAGGCATGACCAAAGGGCAACTTTAGGTGCATTCTCCAGTCCAGCTGGTGAATCTGGGTACCTGAGGCAATGTTACAACTGCCTCATGTACACAGGCAACCCTCTCCTCCTACCACAAAATACTAACATATGCGAGAGATGCACTTATACAGCCAAACTGGAAGCTAAGCTGTCTCCACCCAGGACTGGAACAGACAGTCAAGAGGAGAAGGTTAACACTTGCACCACAACTCCAGCCGCACACAGACCTACTAAAACAGCACTGGCAAAAAATACACAATCATACTCGGAGGCTCTAAATAAAAACCTGCAAAAGCATCAACGACCTCCAAAGCAGACACCCAAACAACCTGCACTTCCTGTCACAAACCAGACAACACCTAAAACACAGTCAGTGCGCCACACAATCACAGCCCTTAAGGCGAAATAACATACCTAACACACTAGTAATAGGTGACTCTATAGTTAGGCACACTGACGTCCCACTCACTAGGCTGGACAAGCAGAAGGTTACTGTTAGCTGCCTGTCAGGAGCTAGAATCCGCCACATAACACAAGCACTCAGGTCACTCCAGAACAAGTACAAATATGACTCTTGTCATTGTTCATGTTGTTGTGAATGACCTGAGATGTACCTACCTGGACTACATGAAAAGAGACATGGAAGAGCTCCCTGATCATGTAGACCAGGCTGGTATGACTCTGACCCTGAGTAGCATCCTGCCCTCACCAAGAATGATACCTCAGTAGAAAGAAAATTATAAATTTCAACAATTGGCTAAGCTTCTGGTGTCATTCAAAGGGGATCCAGTTGTCTGTCAGCCTGGGACGACATGCTTGACAAGCCGCGTTGCTTCACAAGAGACTGCTTGCACCTGTCACCCCTAGGCTTTCGAATACTGGCCAAGGCTCTTGCTGCCCCCATAGTACCTTTTTTAGGCAAGGCTCAAAAGTCAAACCCACCTCCGTAAACAGCACAATTAACAAAAAACTGAGGGTTATGCTACTTAACGCCAGGAGTTTAAATCTCAAAATGCACACGCTCAAAGCACTCCTCAGTATGGAGAACGTCGACGTCTGTGCAGTAACTGAAGCCTGGTTCGAGGCTCCAGAGAGCACCCCAGCACTACCGGGCTACAACTCGTACCACATGTTTCAGCCACAGAACACGGACCGGAACACAAAGAGAGGGGGTGTATCCATATTCATCAAGGATGCCTACACCTTCAGGTTAGTGGCGCAGCATACCACCTCTGAGATCATCCATTTGCAACTAACATTGGGCAAATCTGCAATGGAAATTGTGGCCTGCTACAGATCACCCTCCATGACCCAGGACCACCACTCCACCTTTCTGGAGACACTGGAAAACATGAAGGTCCTACCAAACACCCCGATACTGGGCGATTTCAATTACCCTACCATTCACTGGGAAAAGTACTAGAGTTAAAATTCCCAGGTCCAGCACTTCCTGGAATTCATTAACTCAGAAACGCCCTGGATCAGCTGGTAAACTCCCCTACCAGAGGTGAAAACATATTGGACCTGGTCATCACCAACATGGGCAATAGGTGTTCCACACCGGAGGTCAACCCGTCACTGGTTAGATCAGACCATAAACTAATCACTCTGGATGTCCACACCCCACCACCACCCCCAACTAAGGAAACCACAGTCTTCACCTTAAGACAGAGGTGGTAAGTTTCACAGCCCCCACACTAAAGAATAATGCTGCCCAAGATGCCGAAACCTTTACAAATGCACTCTATGAGCACCTCCAAGGATGCATGGATTGTGCCATCCCTAGCAAAACCAAGACTCACTCCTCTAAGAGAAGGAAACCAGTTTAGTGGACCCCTACAATAAACAGGCTATACAATAGAAGGAGGAAAGTAGTTCAGAAAAAAAGCAAATCCTAAGAAGGAAAGACATCCCTGATCAGCATCAGTAAGAAGCTGAGGTCCCTCAAGAAATCATCCAAGGCTAACTTCGAAAGAAAAGTAGCCAAGGATTCAAAAGATAACCACAAAGCCTTCTTTAGCTATGTTAAGAATCTAAGTGGCAACTCGCAGATATGCACTGAACTAGTACAAAATAGCACAAAATATACTGAACCTACTGTTATTGCCAACATCCTGGCAGATAGATTCAGTGCAAACTTCACCCCCCTCTCACCTCCAAATGGGCCCACAACAATACCAGAAAAGTGTAATGTCCCAAAAATCACAGATGCACAGGTGAAAACAGCCCTTTCAAAAGCCAAAAACACAGCGTCAATGGGACCAGATGGTGTTCCAGGCTGTGTCTTGCACGAACTACAGAACGAACTAACCCCCCACCTAAACTCACTGTTCAACCTCAACCTCTCCACAGGCTACGTGCCTATAGAATGGCGCACAGAAACAGTTATTCTTCTCCACAAAAGAGGTGCCACAACTGACACTGTTAACTATCGCCCCATAAGCCTGACTAGCCTGGTCTGCATGGCTATGGAGCGCATCATCATGGAACTCCTTAACAAAGACATTGGGAACCTCCAAACACTTGACCCGACCCAGTTCGGCTTTAAGGGCAGATCATGCCTATTAAACCAGGTTGACTTCGAGACGGTCACCAAGGCCATAGACGAGGGAAAGGTGGTTCACACAGCTACCTTGACCTCGCCAAGGCTTTCGATACCATTCCCCACTCTGGTATTACAGAAAAAATCACCAGCCTGAACATAAACCCCTAAGTCATGAGATTGGTTGCCAACTGGCTTACAGACAGAACTCACATGGTAAGAATAGTGGGCTGCAGGTCAGACTCTAAACCAGTCACAAGTGGTGTCCCACAAGGCTCGGTCCTGGGACCCCTACTGTTCGGCATATGCTTCTCAGAAGTACAGACAAACACAGGAGCACTATGGCTAACCAAGTTCGCAGATGACTGCAAACTGGGAGCCATAATTGACTCTCAGGCTGACACGGACATCCTCCAAAAGGGCCTTACTGAGACAGACACCTGGTGTCAAAGTCATGGCCTCAAGCTAAATGCCAAAAAATGCATAGTCATCCCGTTTGGGAAAACAAAACGCCCACGAATTACCACATAGGTGGCAGCCCCCTTAATACAGAAGAGGTAATAAGAGATCGGGGGACCCGGGTAGATATTAATCTCTCCTTTGACAATCATATTGCCAAAATAGTTAGGAAATCCTATGTGGCCCATCTAATTTACTAAAGGGTTCGCATCTAGAAATAGAGGTAATAGTGCCCCTCTACTCGTCACTCATTAGACCCATCATTTGGGATGTACCTCAGAAGATACTTCCAACAGCTGGAAAGACCACAAAAGTACCTCACCACCAGTCCTGGGTGGATACAGCTTATGTCCTATGCAGCCCGACTGAAAAAACTCCGGCTGTACTCAGTGGCATATCGCTTACTCAGAGGTGATCTCTGCCTGACTTGCAAAGTCATGTCCAACTCAGAATTGATGGACATGCTCCACCTAAAAAAATCCAAGTCACTGCGAGCCACACTCTAGTGAGCTAAACCTCGTCACAACAATAAATAGAACATGCTGGAGGGATAGATTCCTGTCGCAGAGACTCCCCATACTTTGGAACAAAATTCCAAATTACATCAGGCAGACCCCCTCACTAACACTCCTTAAGAGAAATCTTGACGAGTGGATGGGTAATGGAAAATACACCCCTGGGATCACGTCATTGGCTCTGCTTGACAGGGGATCAGTTAATTAACGGGGTGGTGAAGGCCGACACACTCTGGCTAGGCTTATAAATGCTCTTGGGCAGATAGCCTAGTACCTACCTATGAACCTATAAAAAAACTTTCCAAAGTATAAATACACTAATGAAAGTAGGGAAGCACAAGATAGTTCAAATCAAATCTTTATTAAAAAGACACAAACAAGCGATCCAAATAATAGTTGAAAAAAACAGTGTAGAAGTTCACCATTCCATTTATATAACTGTTAAAGGCATGTTTAAAAGCATGGAAGTGGTTTACTAAGGTAGTTGTGATGTAAAAGACAATTGCCATGTGTACTGTTAAATACCCCTTCCCCCATACACCAGTATATTTGACACAGTGCTGCCCTACTTCAAGCTCTGTAATTCCAGGATGTGTTAAACTAAAATTTACGCAATAATTGCTATAACTTCCGGAAAGCATTTCATTGTAATATCAAAAAAGAAAGTTAACAAGTCTTCAAGAGTCTTTAGAAATCTTTTCTACCAGCATTCAGAAACATTGTTCAGGTTTGTGTCAAGTGGGAAAAGTAACCAAAAATGAACAAAAAATGAACAGTATATGATGCTACATTTTGCTGAGCTAAAACTAATATATATTTAAGAAAATTTAGTACAAAAACAAATCCTAAATAAATATCTACCAAACACTTGAGAAATATATATTTATATATATATATATATATATATATATATATATATATGTATATATATATATATATATATATATATATATATGTATATATATATATATATATGTGTATGTGTGTATATATATATATATATATATATGTACATACATACATGTTATTCATCTCAAATGATAAATCTATTAAAGAATTTTAAAGGAAAATACATTTGTATATCTATAAATATAAATATATGTGAAAAATCTTGTGGAAAAACTCATGCTCACAGCAGTAAGCATTTGCTCAGGTCTGCAAACCCTAGAGAAAATGTGTGTAAAAAGCAATCTTTCCAAACCTCAAAGACCTCCTAAGCCTATGAACTTCAACAACTATCCTCAGCAATCTCTAAAGCACTCAGCAAAACCAGCACCAAGCACCACACAGATACACTTACACTTAGTGGAACCCCAAGAGCAAAGCCCATATTGCAAGCAAACACAGTACCCAGGGCTGCTGTTCTCCAGACTGAACAAGGAAAAGATGATGATTAGTTGCTTATCTGGAGCCAGGATCAGCCAAGTTACTCATGCACTCGAGTCATTACACCAAAGGTACCAGTATGATTCTGTCATAGTCCTTGTTAATGACCCGAGACATGCCTCCCTTTATTGTATAAAGAGAAGGACGTTGTTGATCTCTCAGAAAACATCTCTGAGGCAGATATGTGCCTTGCATTAAGCAGCATTCTACTTTCACCAAGGTTGATGCCTCAGTGTCAACAAAAGCTGATTCACTTCAGTAATCTGCTTAGTTTCTGATGTCTAATAAAACAGAAAAAGAAATGTGTGTCTGTGCATCCTGAAGTAACCAAATAAAATCCAAGGAATAACTGCTTGTGTAGTGAATCCCAGTCAGTGCTGACAAAACTGTCCCACAATCGAATGGGCTAACAGTTTAG
This sequence comes from Protopterus annectens, assembly GCF_019279795.1. Classification (NCBI taxonomy): domain Eukaryota; kingdom Metazoa; phylum Chordata; order Ceratodontiformes; family Protopteridae; genus Protopterus; species Protopterus annectens. Next base: position 950,983,151 of record NC_056745.1, on the reverse strand, counting down.
ATGTCAAGGCAAAAGTTTAATAATGATAAAAATACTGTAAATCATGGGATTCTAAAATGGCCGTTGACTAGGAAACAATGACTTCTGTGTGCTCTTACTACTACCAGTTAATCTACTAAAATCACCTACTGCTGCTGCATCAAAAACTGAAAGAAAGGACTTTCTAAAAATAAGCTAACCAAAATCTATTTGTTGAAAAAATTTCCTCCTTTCTCTTGGATCTAAAATACTGAAAGGCTCTCCTACCTTTTCTTCCAGCAGTGGTGTAGCAGTGCCTACAGCCACATGTACCTAGGCCAGACAGCATTGAAAGGATTCTACAAAAACGCAAATAAATAAGCAAAAAACAAAACTTCAATCAAGATGAAGCAAATGGATGCGCAATCCTCAAACTAGACTGTCATTAGTTATGTCTCCAAAGAAAGAACCACTAAAAGACAAAAAACTAGATCACAGCCTGGGGCTCCAAAACAGTCACAGAAAAACAAAACTGAGCACCCCCTCATAATGGAAGAACTGAAAGCAGCTCTTACCCCACTTCAGTCTGAAATTCAAACATTTTCCGCAAAGCTAACCTTGTTTGGTAAGAACTTGGAACAAATTATTTCAAGATTGGACAAGAACCAAGCAAGAACTATAGACAATGAAATTAAAATACAGGAACCTCAAAAAAACACTTCTGCCAATGAAGTCTCTATAAAGGACATGCAGCAAAAAATAATTGATCTGGAGGCTAGAGCAAGGCGTAATGTGCTGATCAGAGGCATATTTGAGAAGTTTGAACAACCACAACTTCTCAGTATTGCAGAGAAAATATTTGGTCTGTTCTTGGAAAACAAAGCTTTTGCACAAACATTTACAGTTGAGAGAATACACAGGGCTCTGAGAAAAGCACAAGTCCCAGACACACCCAGGCAAATCTACATTGGACTACTAAATGTCTCACATGCCCAATCACTCTTGCAAGCTGCAAAAAACAAGAAATCCATTATATGGAGGGGATCAAAAATGATAATTGCCCAGGACCTGCCACTTCCTATAAAACAATCCAGACAAACACTATCGCCTTTCTGTAAGTTTCTGATGAATAAAAACATAAAATTCCAGATGAAATATCCAGCCACTCTCTCCTTTCAGCACAAAAATGTTGCACACTACATCAAAAATCTTCAAGAGGCGAAATCCACGTTTCAAAAAGAATTTGGTGAAATTCCAGCAATCCACAGCTAAGCACAAAGCAAGAAAGATTGCATATCCAACCATCAGAGTATCAAAGTAAATAAACTGACCTTAATAAAAATAAATGATCCCACATACCTACAGGCCTCCTACTGATGCCCTGCAAATGATCTGATGAAAAAGCAGACCCAAAACTAACTCCCTAACTCAGCGATCCGACTGAGGTATTTATCAACTTCTGCCTTTCCAGTTTTCTTGTTGTAAAGCACCTCTCCATTTCAACGTTCGATCAGTAGGCCAAGAAAAGTTTATCCTGTAGACGGTGACCTGTGACCTTACAAGTGCAACCTGATATCACCTACAGGAAACCACATGTTCTACTGTGGTACCAACTCAAATTATGCTATGTGCACACAGCCGTCAGTGAGACTCCACCCTCCTATCTAAACCCTCCGTGCAAGAAAAACTGAGAACCTATGACTTAAAGGAAGGGAAATGAGTCCCTGTGAACTTCATAATGATACGTCTCTGCACTGGCCAAGGAAGATATGCCAAATGTGTCATTTTGGTAATTGGTTAGTTTTTACACCCTTTATCTTTTGTTCTTTACGTTTTATTGTCAGAGACCAGCTTTTAAGCTCAGAATCCCTTATTTTGGCCTGGCCTGGGATGGAGCAGCGCAGATGAACAGCCTTATTTAAATGCCTTGACTGCTTATGATATCGACTACAGTCAGTTTTTCATCATAGAAGAAAGAGGCAATTGTTTTGGAATAGAGACTTTGTGAAAGTTGTTGAAAATCTAATTGCCATGCCAACTGCCTTTGAGAGAATCTGTTTAGTCTAAGAATATTGTAGTCTGATGGCAGTGTTTGTTCATTGGAAATGTCTTACCTCATCAGGATTCATTTAGTATGAGAAGTTCTGGAGGGGAATCCAGTATGAAATGATCCTAGTTTACTGCGTGGGCCACTGATGTTGAGATGGAATAGATTGAATGTAAGGGAGTGGAATGATGGCTGGAAGAGCTATGATTAGGATTAGTTTAATGTGTTCTGGATGCTTGACCTGGACTAGAATGAGCATCTCCATTGAGTAGTACTTACAATCTTATCGGACAGGTACATGGGTTTTAATATACGTTTTGGAGGACTAAGGTACTTACTAGCTTTGATGGGAGAGTAGAGTGGATTCTATACAAATGTTAGGTCAAAGAACAATAGAAGCATGCTAGAACATGGTGAAGTAAGTGCAATAGTAGTGCATTTCTGCAGTTCTGGTTAGAGCGGACAGAACACATTAACACTGTTTCTGCCAAAATGACATTGGACAGGACTGTCAAGCTGGCATATTTGGTCACAAATGCACATATCCCTATGCCAACCCACAGAACTGCACTGTATCTATGACCTGACTAATAATGGTTAACAAGGAGTGCACTGTAGAACTCTCACTATTTTAAACAAGGTTTTAAATGGAGCAGAGCAGACCATGAGGTATGCTCACGGGGCTCTACTCTAGCTAAGTACAGGCAGGATGATTTTTCTTTAAAATCGACATAATTAATGCAGGCTAAGGCCCTATACTGTTGCCTCAATACCCAGGGTAATCTAGGGAAATATCTGTTAAGTCCTATGATTACTGCTGGTATCATGTAACATTTACTCATCTGGATTAAATGCAGGTAATTCAGCAGTTCACATTATTGCTGAACTGTCATACAACTGCAAGTTGTCACAGACACACTATAATAAAGATATTTAAATGAGAGTTCTCTTCAAATTTAGATAGCTGGGCATATTTTGCAACCTAGATACATGCTTACAGTTACAAACAGATACAAGTGTAAAGGGCAGCGACACTGCTGGCATATTAAATTGTTCTATACATTTTTTTTTTTGCACCTTTACTGAAAATGGAGCAAAACTGCCACAGAGCACCACTGTCTGCGTGTGCTTATTTAAAATGGGGTAAGTGTAGGGCTTTTGCCTACTTTCTAGTGGGATCCTATATTCTCCCTAGCTGTCGTATAACCTCCAAACAACTGCATTGTTAGCCATATCAGAAAAAATGATTTTCTCGTGCAGCTGTGGCCAGGTATTAGAGGTAGCCTATATCTGCTCTGTGATGTAAGACGTGCTGGTCCTGGGTACTCCCAAATAACTTGGATGCAGTTAGCATACTAGGGTTTGTAGGATTCAGATGTGGAGGTGAGTGACCATCTAAGGTCAGCCCAGTAACTACATGTATGCACAGAAAGCTGAACAGCTGATGCGAGCTGCCTGAAATCTTCAGACAGGAAGTAATGGATGGGCTAGCATCTTAATTAAGACAAAGTAGGGAGCGAATGTTGTATTACCCCAAGGGGACAATAATACGATACTCCACTTGATAGGATTATTTGTACTGTTATAAATCTGTTTAAAAAAAAAAATCATTTTAACTATATGTACAATGTGATTTGCGTTAACTCTCTTGCTTGAACCAAGTACATGTATTGGCTCACATTATAAGTTAACTAACTAATATAACAAATGTCAATTTTAGAGCAAGAAGTTCAAGTGTGGGTAGTAAGTTGGATTTTGGAATGTTGGTAATCCTTTGTAAAATAGTTAGTCATGTAAATAGTATCTTTATATCTCTTCCAGATAGAAGTAGATTGTGGTTAAACATGGGGGGAGGTCTGAGGGAGGAGGTTGTCACTATACCCTACTATTACCATATACTTATCCCAACAATAAAAAAAAAATATATATATATATATATATATATATATATATATATATATATATATATATATATATATATATGCTTCTGCTGGCACTCTAGCTACTTATTCCTACCTAATCTATCTACCCCTCTTTATGTAAAATCATTTAACTCTAGCAATAAATTCCAAATCCTACCAACTCACTAAATAAATCCTAATGTTATCGGTAGATTCATGAAATATTAAAGGGTTACAAAATAAAAAAAAAAAAGAGCCTAGTACTGCATCTTATTCAAAAATTTACTTTTTAAATTATTATTCAAGAAACGCACATGACAAAGGAGCAATGGGTGAATGTCACTAAAAAGAAGAGGATAAAACAAATAGCTGCAGGGAACTGCACGATCTCCAAAGGGGGTAGCAATAGTTGTTAAAAACTCTTTCGGAGGTTCAGTCATGGCCACTGGTGGAGATACAAAAGGCAGATGGTGCTATCTAACATGTTCTATTCCACACTTTAACAAAGAAATACTTACACTAAATGTCTATGGATCTTCCATCAATCCTCTTTTCTATATGAAATATATTCACTTATCGAAAAATTCCACAGTCACCTAATCCTTGGGGGCGACTGGAACATGACCATTAGACCGGACCTGGACAGAACTTGCAAATCCAACAAACAACCTTTGGGTATTACTAACACTCTTAAGTGATATAATGGACGATTTTAAGTTAATTGATCCTTTTGAACTTTTCAGAAAAGATCCCTTTGTTAGTAAGTACACATACTTCTCAGCGTACCACAAATCCTGGTCCAGGATAGACTTTTTTTAATCTCAGCACTTTTTTCATCTTATGAAATATACTATCTCTGACCATGCCAAAATTAATCTTAACTTAAATATCTATAAACCTAATCATGAGAACCGCATCCCTACAAATTGGTTCCTTAATCCTAACCTCTTGAACAACAAGACCATTCACCATGAAATCCTCTCACAGACAACAAGTTCTTTTGTAAAGTCAGACATCGCCCTAGGTATACAATGGGCAGCAGCTAAAGCCACCTTAAGAGGTATCCTTATCCAAAAGGCATCCCTAATTCAGAAACCGTGTAAATCGCGTACCTTGGCACTAGAAACAGAACTAAGAAGACTAGAATCAGAGTTGCAAACTAAATATTCTGTAGATATTGAAAAACGGATGATCACCCTTAAACAACTATATGAATTACACCTGAATCAATACTCTCTTATGGAATCCAGACTTATTCATAGATATGCTGAATGGGTGCAAACCCCTTCTAAAATTCTAGCAAAAATAATAAATATTAAGCCCCCTCCTACCACAATAAAACAAATTAACCATGGGGTAAATCCTTCTTCACAGATAGAAATCATACACGTATTTCAAGAAGTGTATAAAGAAATCTACGGACCCCAATTACTCTATTTAGAAAGCCTAGATGATCCTTTCCTAGATGAATTACAATTTCTAGTAATAAGTGACACCCACAACAAACTGCTAAAGGCGCCTGTAACAGTGAAAGTAATAATTTTAGCCATTAATAAACTGAAATCGGGTAAAGCCCCAGGTCCAGACGGCTATGTGTCAGAATTCTACAAGGCCTTTAACCAAGTCCTAGCTCCCATTCAACTCGAGGTCTGTAATCATATAATCCAATTTGGCATTTCCAACTTGTATATTAATTCCAAGACTATTCTTATACAAAAATCAAACGACACTAACCTCACTACAAATGACTATCGCCCAATTGCTTTAATTAACCTTGACATAAAGATTCTATCATCTGTCCTGGCTTATAGATTAAAAAATATATTACCGGATATCATATCCTCTGACCAATTAAGTTTCATGAACAATAGGCATGTATGGGACAACACTCTATTGAAGCCATAACCAATATGACAAAGCATGACAAATCTCCCAAATATGCAATTTCAGTTGATGCCCAAAAAGCCTTTGACAGGGTTAACGTAAACTTTCTCTTTAAAATTATGAAACCCTTCGCTATCCCTGATGAATACATCAAAATGGTTGCAACCTTCTGTAATAAGGCATCTACTACCCTAAACATAAACAAGAAAAATTCAAGTCCAATTCAAATAATAAATGGTACAAGGCAGGGCTGCCCGCTTTCACCTTATTTAATCTAGATCTTGAAGTCCTCTTGATAAAATTAAGCCAAAAAAACATTCCATCATCCAGTCTATATATATATATATATATATATATATATATATATATATATATATATATATATATATATATAGCTATATATATTACTTGGAACTACCTTCAACTGATCTTGATAAAATTCTAAGCTCTACTGGCAAATTTTCACAAATGTCAAACTACGCCATTAATCCCAACAAATCAATAATTTTTCCTTTAAACCTTCTTAGCCACAAAGAATGTTTCATTCCAGAGACCAAGATCAAAGTTAAGTATACACTTAAATATTTGGGTATAAACTTCTCCCATCCCCAACACAAACTAATTAATAACAGTTTATACAAAACATGGTCAAAAGTCATGGAAGATTTCACAAGGTGGAAGAATCTAAACCTTTCCCGACTCTCAAAAGTAGCTATTATAAAAATGAATATCCTGCCCAAAATTATTTTCCATTTTTTTGCCCTTAATCAAAGCAATCCAAATACTTTTTTCTCAAAAATGAATACTACATTGCAGAAATGTGTGTGGTACCCCATAAATGTCAGCACTCTCTATACTAAATTGACACTTCCTAAAGAAAAGGGAGGCCTGGCCCTCCCGGAGTTTCTAACATACTACTATATAATAAATACCAGCCATATTTTTACACACAACCAACTTCCATCCTACAGATAGTCTGGAACCCCATATGCACAAAAATTTACAATGCACACAAGTGCATCCAATATTAATCCTAAAGTAACCATCTTTCTTAATCCCGAAACTCTCAAAAGAATATAAAATTCACCCTACATTAATAAAAATATCATTGGGTTCCCAAAGCTGATAACATCTCTTGATCTGAAAAGCTCTTTAGTGATGGCTCAACCAATTCATCTAAACCCCAACTTCAAATGGAGTAACACCATGATAAATCTTGATAGTTTGCCAATTATCAAGAACTGTACAGTATGGGACTTCTATATAATTAAAGACTTACCCTTTTTAAACCATCATAGCCTCATTAGCAGTCAATAAAAATACTACATAATTATTAAACAAATGTTTGCTTGTGTCTTTTGGCTTATACCTAATATCTCTGGTTACAGACTAGATTAAAGTAACCCCTTCAGAATTTCATCTCTATCAGAAACTAATAACCCAACTTCTGTTAAGGACTAAAATGTTTTCTAATGTATACAGATTAATAACAAAAATTAAACATCAAGATAATATTCTATTCCCCAAGTACTGGGATAGCCAAAACAAAGAAATAACACTTGACCAAAAACTTGAGGCAATTGACGCAACAATAAAATTAACCCCTTTCAAGAAACTGATATATACTCAGTTCATGATAAACAATAACGCCTACATTACACCTTTATTCCCAAGTAAAATCAGTCCAAATACCTCGCCTTTTTGCCCAACTTGTCCTAATTCAGTAGCAGATACACTTCACATATTTTAGTCCTGTAAAAATGTGTATAAACTATGGTGCTCCCTAAGAGCTCAACTTGAAAAAATGGGATACATGAAGTCAACCCTATCTTGGGAAATGGCGATTTTGAATATTTTTCCCAGTTTCTATAAATGAGTTGAAACATATTACTGTGACACTATGTGCGCTACTTAAAACTTATATTGCACTAAACTGGTTAGATAGGTCCAAAACATCGTGAAGAAGTTCAAGTCTATCTCTATCAAATATGTGTTAGCAAGTAAACTAAAGACAACAAGCAAAAAGAAAATAAACTACATCCAAAAATACTGGCATAATCTTATAGAAGTTCTTAAATAATAACCCTCCTCGCTTTAACTCTATCTCTGCTTACTCCTCTGGCCACGTCCCTGTTTCCCTGTTACCTAATATCCCCACATCTGGTGGAGTATTAACCCTAGTCTAAATTCTTTTCGATTTTTAAATCGCCAACTCCACTCTAACCCCTGAAAAATGAAAATAGAAACCCTATTTACCACACTCCTCTACCCTAGTATCAGCAGAAACAACTAATATCTTTATGCTAACACCTCCTTACTTAGTGACAGCCAAATGTACATACTGTAGATAGTTAAAGCAAATAGGTATTGGGTTTATGATCTTATACTCTTACATATGTATCTTGAATGGTCAGTACTCCCTTTCACTATTCTATGTTAAATTCTAAAACACTTGCACATGGGAGGTTAATTGTTTCCCTTGTAATTTTTTGCTGAACCTATATGATATCAAGCAAGTATTTACTAACTGTATCCACCTTCTTTATTTCGATCCTATGTGCTTTTGTTGTATGACCTGTATTTGTATATTAACAAAATGTAATAAAAATTAGATTGCAAAAAAAAAAAAAAAAAAATACTGTACATTTAGGTTAAGCGCTTTCATCCCTATTGCTTAAAGGACTTCTTCAGAAGCATTGTATCAATTCATTTGATTATTTAAATAGTAAAACAAATGACCATGTGACCTACATTAATTGAAAACCTTGAAAGACTTTTTTAAAAGATACAGAACCCATTGGCTTTCATAGCATTAAAACATTTAAGTAGTATGCACACCTTGAAATACATATCAAAAATTAAAAATTCTTAATTGAATCGATACATCCTTAACAATGTTATAAATCAAATATTATATTCCATTTGAAATGCATTCATTAATGTTCATATAATTACAGTTTTGTTGCTTTCAACTTGAGTACTGAAAGTAGGGGAAACATATCCGGTTAAACCAGGCGAATTAAGGGCATTTAATTTCAATTGTCATCTGAGTTATCTGTTTTCTGCAACTGTTTTTCACTCTCCCCCTTAAGTTTTTTTGAATCATTTCCAATATGCCAAAGGAAAATTTCTTATAATTAGGGCATACCAGTGTGTGCTTAAATAGGGCACTGATATTTTAATACGTTAAATTCAGTAAAACACATTCTTAATGACTCCTGGGAATTTTTAGTGAAGCTTAAGCGAGAATTATTTGATGAGAAACCACACTTTTCTAACGATTGTTGACTGACTTGTTTTCTTGTATCCTCCATAAAGAGGGACTAGATATTTTTCACTTGGCTATATTAGAACTCACCCAGTTAGAAAACCGTACTTAAACTATTGACAGATTTGTTGGAAATTGTGCTAGACAACAATTTTGTTTACTTTGAAGGTGAATATTTTAAGCAGATACAGGGGGTGGCTATGGGTTCTGCATGTGCCCCTATATATGCTAATTTAATGTATATGTGGGAAAGCAAACCTGCTTTGAATTCAGTTTACTCTGTTGGGCACTATTTTCAATTTTTGGACGATATATTTTTATCATGGGTTGATACGGATGAAAGAATACCCAGTTACATCAAATGCATTAAAAACGCAACTGAATTTTTAAAATTTCCTTTTAAAATTAGTAAATATTCAGTTAACTGTCTTGATGTGTGCACCATGAAAACCCAGTTTTGAAAAAGTTTGTGTATACTATCTCTAGAAAGGACATTTTTTTCCAATACTTATTTATATTTCAGTAGCTGCCACCCACATGCCAGTCAAAAAAGGTGTTTTTAAAGGGCAATTAGTGAGGGCAGCTAGAATGTGCTCAAACTTGGAGTTGTTTTTCCAGGAATGTGATAAGATGGTCAGTATGTTTTTTAGAAAGAGGCTACACTCGTAATTTGTTACAGGATGTAAGTTCTGAGATCTTTAAAGGATGGGGGATTAAGTTCATCCCCCCTCCTTGCAAATGAGTATAGCAATGATTTGCAAACATCCACCATTGATAACATCAGATGTTCTTCATCTCACATTGCTGCAGTCCTTGCACTTGGGTAGTCCGCTGTCCTCGGTCGGCCCGAATATCAAAGTATAAGGCTGACGTCGGTCAAGGCGCATTAGACTGACATCAGGACGTCAGGGTACAAATGCGCATGACCGACGTCATATCCTCAGTCTTTTTTGCTGCATGGTCCGATGCAGAAGCAGCGTTGCAAGTGCCGTTCGGCGTTCTGAAATTTTTTGAATTCGGAGTTTCAGACCGAGTCAAAGTTGGCTAAGTACCCCGTTGGGGAATATTTTAGTTTGTTCTTGCCTCAGTGGTTTACCGGATGTCAGAAAAAGTGAATAACTGTATTTCTTGTGGGAAACAGATACCGCATAGAGATTACCATACTTTGTGTATTCCTTGTTTAGGGCCTGAGCACGACGTTGTTGGGTGTCGCTCTTGTGCTAGATTCAATAAGCGCACTATTAAGAGAAGGTTAGATTGTGCCAGGTTAGTCTTTGGGAAGCGGTGCAATTATAAAATGCCGTCGGATGCTCCAACGCCCGCTTCTTCGAAGCGCAAGGACAAAGCAGCTAAGCCTAGGCTTGAAGAACCGTCCGTACCGGACGCCGGTTCTTTAGAGGTGTTGGTGGAGCTGGTGGTTCTACCGGAGGTTTCTCTGGAGTCCCAGGGAGAGACTTTGTTATTGCAAGATGTGGCCTCTCAGGAGGCAGGTCAGGCTGAAGGGGCTTCTCAGGTTACTGTGCTCCCCTCCCTTCCTAGGGTGGTTAGGCCCTCTCCTTCTGTTTCCAAGGCTTCTCCCAGAGGCAGGCCAGGTTTAGCTTCAGTTGGTGTCACTCCTAGTTCTTCAGGATCTGTGCCCAAGAAGCATATGCTTAAAATGGCAGAAGATTTGATTACTTTGATTAGAGGTTCTTTGCCCCCTCCTGATAAGAGACCTAGGGTGGAACCTGAGCTAAGGAGTTTTGAGCAGGCTTCGGATGTTTCTGAGTCTTCGGCTGAAGACTTGCAGGAGTATTCTCCTTATTCTGATTCTGATGTGGATGATTCTACTCCTTCTGCTTCTCCTCCTGAGGATTTTTCTTTTCAGAGACTCTTCATTCCATGAGGGAGCATTTTAAGTGGGAAGGTCAGGACTTCTCTGATTCCAGGAAAAGGCTTAGGGAATTTTTGTTTTTACCCCAGCATAGGCCTTTGGCTATACCTCCTGTTCTGGATGTTGTGGAAGATGTGTTTGCAGAAGCTTCACTTAATCCTGATTCTTTGCCTCCTGCTCCTGTTAAACCGGACAGGTATTACAGGGTGCCTGAAGCTCATAAGTATCTTTTTAAGAGTCCTAGGGCAGACCCAGAAACTGTTAGTCAGGGGCCTAAGGGTGTTAAGGCTTCTGTTGTCAAAATCCGGTTCCTCCAGATAAAGAGGCCAGGGCTTTGGATAGATGGGGAAAGAAAGTTTATACTTCCTCCACCCTAGCTATGAGGGCTTTGAATTGCCAGTTTCACATGTTGAAATACCAAAACTATCTCCTTTCACAATTGAAGTCTAAGGTAGATGCTCTGGCGGAGGGTATTGAGTGTAAAGAGTTACAAGATTTAGTACATGTTTCTGAACAGGTGGGTAAGCATTCTTTGCAATGTGGTTTTGATGCTGTACAGGCCTCGTCTAGGGTGGCTGCCACTGGGTCAGTTCTTCGCAGGCACGCCTGGCTGAGGGATCAGAATTTATCTGACCATGTTAAGACAAGGATTTTAGATGCTCCTTTACAATCTGATGTGTTGTTTGGTTCTCCTGTTGAGGCAGTCTTAAAGAAAATGGAAGACAAGGCTAAGTCTATGCAGACTGTTAAAGATTTTTTGCAGGTTCAGCCTCCGAAGTTTAGTAGAAATTGGCCTACCAAGGGGTGGACGTATCCTTCTTATGATTCCCAGTCTAGGGGTAGATCTAGACGGGGTAGGGGCAGAGCTCAGGGCTCTTTCAGGCCTAGAACAGGGAGTTCACCTGCACAGTCTTCGGTGAGGGCAGGGGTCAGTCCTTTTGTAAACAGACCCAATGACCTACCTTTTCAGCTGCCAGAGCCTTCTCGTCTGGCAGCACCTTTGGGAGGAAGGTTGGCACTTTTCAAAGAAAATTGGAGTTTAATTACCCAAGACAGATGGGTATTGGATATCATACACCACGGTTACAGGTTTTATTTCCATACCTTGCCTCCTTTCAAAGGCATGCCAGACGTTCCTCCTCAACAAAGAATAGAGGCTCACAAGCAAATTTCTCTGTTACTCCAAATAGGGGCCATACAGCCGGTCCCTATGCCAGAAGTGGGCCTAGGATTTTATTCTCACCTGTTCCTAGTACCAAAGAAAGGGAACACGTGGAGAACAATTTTGGATTTATCTATCCTCAACACTTATCTGGACATTCCCAAGTTCAAAATGTTGACGTTACAACAGCTTTTACCTCTGCTGGGCAAAGATCATTGGATGGTAACTTTGGATCTCAAGGAGGCTTACCTTCATGTTCCTATCAGACTGAGTTGCAGGAAGTATCTGCGTTTTCGAGCTGGGACTTCTCATTATCAGTTCTCTGCATTGCCCTTTGGCTTATCTACTGCGCCCAGAGTGTTCACGAAAGTTCTGGCTCCAGTGATAGCTTTCCTCAGGTTAAAAGGAATACAGATCTATCCTTATTTGGACGATTGCCTGATTCTGGCTCAAGGAAGGGACGAGCTTCTTCATCATTTGGAATATGTGATAGCAGTGCTAAGATGCCTGGGGTATTCTGTGAACGAAATAAAGTCCAGTCTAGTACCCTCTCAGGACATGTGCTTTCTGGGTGTGAGACTGAATACAGCATCCCAGATGGCCTTTTTGACCCCGGACAAACAAAAGAATCTTTCCCTTTACTTTCATCAATTGTCTCATCAGTCCAGGCTGACTGCAAGGACAGTCCTTCAAGCCTTGGGGTTCATGGCATCTTGTATTCTGGTGCTTCCCAATGCCAAACTGCATATGAGGAAGCTACAATGGTATCTCAGAAATGTATGGACACAGCACTGCCAGGATTTGGACACTGTCATTCAAATAATACCTTGCATTCAAAAGGAATTGTTGTGGTGGGCTCAGGAATGTCACCTAAACAAGGGACTCTCTGTGACCCGGCCAGAGGCGAGTCAGATTCTAACGACAGATGCCTCAGACAAAGCTTGGGGAGCTCATCTGAATGGAAAGTGGATACAAGACAAGTGGCCTGCCAGACTACAACATCTACATATCAACTTGAAAGAGATGTTAGCAGTCCAGTTTGCATTAATAGCTTTCAAGGATTTACTTCTTCCAGGGCAGGTGTTGATTCTAACAGACAACACAACTGTCATGTGGTACATCAACAAGCAAGGCGGAACACATTCTTATCCTCTATGCAGGCAAGCAATGATTTTGTGGGAGACTGCTCTCAGTTTACAGCTAAATCTTCAGGCAAGGTTTCTGCCGGAGCACAGAACTCCTTAGCAGATGTGTTGAGCAGACAAATTATGGATCCCCACGAGTGGAAATTGGATCCTCATGTATTTCAGAAATTGACAGTGTCATGGGGAACTCCAGACATAGATCTGTTCGCTTCTCCACTAAACCACCAGCTGCCAAAGTTTTGCACGAAAGGTTTCATCCCACAGCTTGGAAAGTGGATGCTCTTTCTTTCAATTGGAGCAATCTTCATGTGTATGCCTTTCCACCTCTGCCTCTCCTCCCAAAGGTACTACTAAAGGCCAGACAGGACAAGCCAAGGATGATTTTGATAGCTCCAGATTGGCCTCGACAGCATTGGTACCCATTACTGAGAAGCCTGGTACGGGAGCCTCCATGGCCTTTGCCTTCGATTCCACACCTGTTGTCTCAGGAGGACAGTCATTTGCTCAATGTCAAGCTTCACTCTCTGCACCTAACAGCCTGGCATATTCTGTTTTGAACCATAGTGGGCCTCCACTTCCACAGCAAGTTTTGAATGTTATTTTGGAAGCTAGAAGGCCTAGTACAAGGAAAGTGTACGCAGATAAATGGAAGAGATTTTTATTTTGGAGTGCAGCAAAGGATTTTGATGTTTCTGAGCCTAATTTAAGTGTGGCTCTTCAATATCTTACTGAGTTACTGGACAAAGGTTTGTCCTTCTCTTCTATTAAGGTCTTCTATTAAGGTTCATGCTGTAGCAATTTCGGCTCACTATGATTGTGACCCACCATTGTTTTCTCATCCTTTGTTCAAGCAATTTCTTAGAGGGGCAAAGAATATAAGACCCCCACGAAGAGCTCCTACTCCTGCTTGGGATCTCAATTTTGTGTTGGAGAAACTCACTCTACAACCTTTTGAGCCTGCAGCTACTACCGAGTTGAAATTTTTATCATGGAAGACTGCTTTTTTGTTGGCTATTACCTCTGCAAGAAGGGTTTCTGAGTTTCAGGCCCTTATGGCGGTTGAGCCTTTCTTAATTTTCCATAAGGATAGGGTATCTTTACGTACTAATCCTTCCTTTATGCCTAAAGTGGTTTCTAGTGTGGCTTTAAACCAAACTATTCATTTGCCTACTTTTTATGCAAATCCCCAAAATAAAGGGGAAAAGATTTTGCATACTTTAGATGTACACAGGCAGTTGCGATATTATTTGGACAGAACTAAAGGGTTCAGGCAGTCTCAGCAGTTATTTGTTTCATTTGCTTTGGGTTCTCAGGGCAAGCCTGTGTCAAAACAAACTATTTCTAAGTGGATTGGGTTTTGCATTTTTCTGTTATTCCCATCATGGCAAGGAGATTCCAGCTGGGATTAGGCCTCATTCCACTAGGGCTACTGCCACTTCGACAGCTTTTTTAAGGGGGGTGGCAACTAAAGATATTTTGGAGGCAGCTACTTGGAGTTCAGTGCATACTTTCTCTAAGCATTATCACCTTCCACTTTACTCTAAATCTAGGGCTGGTTTTGCCACTGCTATTTTACAGGGCATTTTGGCAGCTCCTGCTTCTTTATAGTTTTGCCATCCTCCCTTTCCTCTGCTTTGGGATTCTACCCAAGTGTAAGGACTGCAGCAATGTGAGATGAAGAACATAGTACAGTTTTGTACCTACCATAAATGTAGATGTTCGAAGATCCACATTGCTGCAGTCCAATTTACCCTCCCTCCTTCCCCTCTGTAGTTAGAGGCGGTTGTGTGGGTTGGGTTGTAAATATTGTGTATATTGTATATATTGTACATATTGCTAGTGCACGGGTGGTTGGTTGGTTGTTTGCTGTCTTTTGGTTTTGACCTTTCTTTTTAGGGTCTTCTGACATCTGGGGCAAGAAAAGACTGAGGATATGACGTCGGTCATGCGCATTTGTACCCTGACGTCCTGATGTCAGTCTAATGCGCCTTGACCGACGTCAGCCTTATACTTTGATATTCGGGCCGACCGAGGACAGCGGACTACCCAAGTGTAAGGACTGCAGCAATGTGGATCTTCGAACATCTACATTTATGGTAGGTACAAAACTGTACTGTTCAACAAAGCATTGGTCCTTGGATATGAGTTTTGCACATGAGGTAAAGAAAATTATTTTTAGTAATTGGACCTTGTTTAAAATTGACCCTGATGCACACCATATAGTGGGAATTACCCCACTATTCACATACAAAACAGATAAAAATCTTAAATATATATTTGGGCACTCTGCAAACTTCCCACAAGGTTAACAGTACCACAGGAACACGTAAATGTGGAGTTTGCAAACTGTGCGTTTATTTTAGAAGATATTTTTTTTTATGTATGGTGATCAAATGATTCATTTAGCCAAAGAAATTTGTTCTACAAAAGATGTAGTGTGTGTCGCTTTGGGCTCTAGATGTAAAAACTTCTACATTGGATAAACTGAACAATGTTTTCTTAAACTTATTTACAAACACAATTATGGCATATTAAAGAAAAATATCAAAAGTTCCACTATTTAAACACATACTGGTATGCCCTAATTATAAGAAATTTTCCTTTAGCATGTTAGAAATTATTCAAAAAGCCTAAGTCGAGGAGACTGGGAAACAATTGTAGAAAACAGGGAACTCAAGATGGCAGTCGAAATTAAATGCCCTTAATTCATCTGGTTTAAACAAACCTGTTTCCCTACTTCCAGTACTTAAGTTGAAAGGAATAAAACTTTAATTACATGGTGAACATTAATGAATGTATTTCAAATGGAATATGATACTTGATTTATAACATTTTTAAGGATGAATTTTTGATTTAATTATGAACTTTTTAACTTTGGTATGTATTTTAAGGTGTGCATACTAGCATGTTTTAATGCTATGTAAACCAATGGGTTCTGTGTCTTTTAAAAAAGACTTTGAACATTTTCAATTAATGTAGGTCACATGATCATTTGTTTTACTATTTAAATAATCAGATGAATTGATACAATGGCTCTGAAGAAGTCCTTTAAGCAATAGGGATGAAAGCACTCAACCTAAATCTGGTTTAGTCTTTTTTATCATTATTAAACTTTTTGCCTTGATATCTACAACTGGTAGTCCATTCAATTGTTGGACAGTTGGTCAGCATTGTTTGGGAGTTGACTACATGAGCTGCTATTCCTTGGATTTTGTTATTTAGTTTGTGGTGTCTTTCCATTGCATTCAATATTCGTCAGCATGGGAGGACATGGTTAACAGACCACATTGCTTTGCAAAAGGTTGATCTGCACCGGTCTCCCCTAGGCTTCCTAATGTTGGATAAAACTTTATACACCCCCCCCCCCCGGAGCCTTTTTTAAGCAATGCCAAATTGTCAAACCCACTGACATATCAAGTAAAACCCAGAGAACCCTAAAGGTGTTATTGTTCAATGTTATAAGCCTAAAGAAACTCCACACCCTACAAGCTCTCTTCATTGTGGAGAATATAGACATCTGTGCCACAATGTTTAATATAGAAATCTGTGCCATTAATGAGACATGGTTTAAATCCACATAAAGTACTCTGGCTGTGCAAGGCCTCAGTGCCTTCCACACATTTAGACCATCAGCTGCACAGACAGGGACAAAAGGTGGAGGAGTCTTAATCTTTTTTAATAATAAGCATTTCTTTACAGTGGTTAAACAGGATGATGTCCTGGAATTTCTCCATGTGCAAATCACCACAATATCCTAGCAAGCTAAAGGTCGCCCTCTATGCCCCTAGATTCCCGTAGCTCTTACCTAGGCCTACTGGAGATGCTTACCATTAAACAGAATACCAAATTTATGGGAGACTTTAACTACCCCTCCATAGACTGAGGAACATAAACTGCCTAATACTTGCAGGCACAACAATTCCTGGACTCTTTGACACAAGTACCCTTGACCAGATAATGCTCATGACCACCAGAGGTTCAAATATACTGGACCTGGTACTCACCAATATGGGAGAGTGCTGCACCCTCACCCCCGCCCCTAGTGTCATGTCCTCACTGGTGAGGTCTGATCGCAAAGCTATTTTCTTTAAAAAGTCACCTCTGTAACTACAAAAAACCCTGTAACATTAGGAACTATTCCAAACCAAGCTACATCGTATTAAGCAATTTCAGTGCCCTTCCTAGTCCTGAGTTCCCAGCAACCTATGAGGAATTGTTCAGAGATGCTGTACAACCATGTAAATGGCTGTATAGAGGCTGCTGTACCTACTAGAAGTTCATAGGTTCATACTAGGCTATCTGCCCGAGGGCATTTACAAGCCTAGCCCATAGTTTTGTGGCTCACGCCACCCCTTTAGTTTGGAGAAACTATGCCCATTATTTTGCTGTGCCTCTGTCGAGCAGTGACACTGAGGTAACCCCTGGGGTGTATCTGCGATCTCCCATCCATTGGTCAAGATTCCTCTTGAACAAGGCCAGCGAGGTGCTCTGCCTCACATATACCGGGATTTTGTCCCACAGCATAGGGAGTCTTTGGGTGATGAATCTATCCCTCCAGCACGTCCTATTAATAACCGTGTCGAGGTTTAAGTCTCCCGCCCTTGTGGCTCTGAGGGATCTAGATTTTTTGAGATGAAGCATGCTCATCAAATCTGGGTTTGACATGGCCTTGTATGTCAGGCACAGGTCACCTCTGAGCAAGCGGTAAGCAACTGAATATAGCTGGAGTTCTTTCAGTCGGGCAGCATAAGACAGATTTTGAGACCCTTTATCCTTTTGGTGAGGAACTTTTGTGGCCTCTCCAGCTGCTGCAAGTGTCGGGTCAGATACATTCCGAATGGGGCATTGTACTCAATCATTGGTCTGATGAGTGATGAGTATAGGGAGACTATGACCTCCCTTGATCTAGATGTGAATCCCTTCATGATAAGGTGGGCAATGTAGAAGGTCTTCCTAACTACTTTAGCAATATGAGTGTCGAATGAAAGGCTACTGTCAACCTGGGTCCCCAGGTCCCTGATAACTTCTTCTGTGATCAGTAGATTGCCACCTATATGGTAGCTAGGGGTAACCTTGTTTTTCCCGAAGGGTATGACTATGCATTTCTTGGCATTTAACTTTAGGCCATGGCTCTGGCACCAGTTATTCGTTTCTGAGACACCCTTCTGAAGGATATCTGTGTCAGATGTGTTTTCGACTACGGCACCCAGTTTGCAGTCATCTGCAAACTTTGTCAGCCATAACCCTCCTGTGTTTGCTTGCACTTCAGAAAAGTAGATGCCAAACAAGAGTGGGCCCAGGACTGAGCCCTGTGGGACCCCACTTGTGACAGGCTTTGAGTCTGACATGGCGCCAGCAACTCTGACCCTGTGGGTTCTATCACTCAGCCAGTTTGCAACCCATCTTGTAATGTATGGGTTTACATTTAAGTTGATGAGTTTTTCAATGATACCCGAGTGGGGTATTGTATCGAAAGCCTTCGCCAGGTCTAGGTAGGCTGTATGGACTGCCTTTCCCTCATCAATGGCCTTGGTGACTGTTTGAAAAGTCAACCAAGTTTAAAAGGCATGATCTGCCTTTGACAAAGCCAAACTGGGTTGGATCCAAAGTCTGCAAATTCCCTATGTCTTTATTTATGAGCTCCATTATGATCCTCTCCATGGCTTTGCAGATAAGGCTTGTCAAGCTAATGGGATGGTAATTTCCAGGGTCGGTGGAGGCACCGCCTTTGTGAAGTGGGACCACAGTCGCTGCGCCACTCCTGGAGTGCGTATCCGGAGGTGAGACTAAGATTAAACAGCTGTCCTAACTGTGGGTTTAATTCCTCGTTGAGTTCGTGGAGCACACAGCCGGGGACACCATCAGGTCCCATGGAAGCTGTGTTCTTTGCCTTGGAGAGAGCAGTTCTCACCTGGGCGTTAGAGATGTTTGGGGGGCTACAATCATTTGGTATAGATATCTCTCCTTTTGCGGGGCAGGGAGAAGTTTGCACTGAACCTGTCAGCCAGTATGTTGGCAATGTCTGTAGGATCAGTAATCTTCACATCATTTTGGACTAATTCTGAGCATATCTGGGAGTTTCCTCCTAGGTTTCTGACATAGCTAAAGAATGCCTTATGGTTGTCTTTAGAGTCCTTAGCTATTTTTCTCTCAAAATTAGCTTTGTATGATTTTATGAGAGCTCTTAGCTTTTTACTTATAGTGATCAGCGGTGTCTTTCCTTTTAAGGATTTTGCTCTATCTTGTAGTAGCTTTCTCCTTTTGTTGTAGAGTTTGTTTATGGCTGGGGTCCACCAGAGTGGACGCTTGCCTTTGGTACAAAGAGTCTTTGTTTTGCTTGGGATTGCCTGATCCATGCAGCCCTGCAGGTGCTGGTAGAAGGCATTTGTAAGTGATTCAGCGGTTTGAGTAATGTTTACCGCTAGCTCGGGGGCCTTAAAGGAGACCACACTAGTCTTAAGCAGTGTGAAGTCGGCTTTCGAGAAGTTCTTTACTATGGTCTTTTTTATTTCGGGTGGGGGCGGGATAAGGACCTCCAGCGAGATTAGTTTGTGATCTGATCTCACCAGTGAGGGGTATACTTCTGGTGTTGAACATTGTGCTCCCATGTTCGTGATAATGAGATCAAGTATGTTTTCTCCTCTTGTGGGGATGGTGACTAGTTGTTCCATGGCATTTGAGTTTATGAATTCCAGGAACTTTTGGGCTAGAGTGTTTGGGCTTGAGTAGTGTTCCCAGTCTATATTAGGGTAGTTGAAGTCACCTAGTATGATGGTGTTCGGAGATGCATTTATCCCCTCCAGTGTTTTCAGGAAGGCCATGTGAGGTTCCTGAGTTTGCGAGGGTGGCCTGTAACATGCTACAAATTGCAGAAGTCCAAAACAACCTCTAAAAACAAGCCACACTAGTGGAATCCTAACCTTAAAGTATATAACAAAAGGAAAAAGATCATGACTAAGACCTAGAGGAGCAACTCCCATAATGACAGGAGTTCTGTAATGAAACTAAACAGGAAAATAAGAGAATTAAGTCCAGCAAGGCCAATCACAAGGTTAAGATAGCCTTATGGACTGAAGACAATCACAAGGACTTCTACAACTATGTCTGAAACCTCAAAGGCAGCACACATTAGTGTGCTGAACTGGTGGTCAATGAAGCCACTTTCACTGAGCAGAGGTATACCAAATTTGTAGGCTGACAAAATCAACTCAAACTTCAGTCTACCCCCACTTGCTCTCTGCCTCCCACCATGAAATGCCTACTAGCATAACCTCCCCACCTATTAACAAGGAGCAGGTCCTGGCAGAGCTTGCTAAGGCCAGAAACACAGCCTCAGTGGGACCAGGCAGTATCCCTGGATGTCTCCTAAATAGCTTGAAACATGACCTATTAGGATTACCTGAGTGACTTTTCAACTATAGCCTAGAAGCACACTTTGTACCATGAGAATGGATGTCCACAATGGTTATCCCACTTCATAAGGATAGACCATCAACAGACCCCAGAAACTACAGTCCTATTAATTTATTCCATGACTTTGTATATTAGACTAGTCTGATTATCATGGAAATGATCAACAAAGACATAGGCAACCTTCATGCACTTGACCCAACCCAATTTGGCTTTGTCAGGGGATGGTCATGCCTACTAAACCTGTTTGGATTTCAGTGAGAAGGCCACCAAGGCAATGGGTAAGGGGAAAACTGCATACTGCCTTACCTGGACCTGGCTAAGGAATTCCATACAGTACTCAACTTTGGTATAGCTGACAAATTTACCAAACTGGGCATAAACCTCCATATAATTCAATGGATTGCCTGCTGGCTCACACGTAGGGCCCTGGAAGTCAGGATTGGTGACACCACCTCTGTTAAGAGACCATTCACCAGTGGGGTACTTCGGGGCTTTTTGTTGAGACCTGCTGATGTTCTTCGTTCCACATTGCTGCAGTCCTAACTATTGGGTAGTCCGCTGTCCAGTCGGCCCGAATACCAGAGTATATGGCTGACGTCGGTCAGGGCGCATTAGACTGACGTCAGTACGTCAGGGTACTAATGCGCATGACCGACGTCATATCCTCAGTCTTTTTTGCCGCATGGTCCGATGCAGAAGCAGTTTTGCGAGTGCAGGTTGGCGTTCTGAAATTTTCTGAAGTCGGAGTTTCAGACCGAATCAGAGTTGGCTAAGTACCCGTTAGAACATTTTGGTTTTTCTTGCCTCAGTATTTAACCGGATGTCAGAAAAAGTGAATAACTGTATTTCTTGTGGGAAACAGATACCTCATAGGGATTACCATACCTTGTGTATACCTTGTTTAGGGCCTGAGCACGTCGTTGTTGGATGCCGCTCTTGTGCTAGGTTTAACAAACGCACTATTAAGAGAAGGTTAGACTGTGCCAGGTTAGTGTTTGGGAAGCGTTGTAATTATAAAATGCCGTCGGATGCTCCGGCCCGCTTCGTCAAAAAGCGCAAGGACAAATCAGCGAAGCCTAGGGTTGATGAACCGACAGTCCCGGACGCCGGTTCTTTAGAAGGCTCAGTGGAGCCAGAGGTTTTGCCAGGAGTTTCTTTGGAGTCTCAGGCAGAGACTTTACTGTTACAGGATGTGCCTTCTCAGGAGGTAGGCCAGGCTGAGGGGGCTTCTCAGGTAACTGTTCTTCCCTCTCTTCCCAAGGGAGTTAGAGCCTCTCCTTCTGTTTCCAAAACTTCTCTGAGAGGTAGGCCAAGTTTAGCTTCAGTGGGGGCTTCTCCTAGCACTTCAGGTTCTATGCCTAAGAAACATATGCTTAAAATGGCAGAAGATTTGATTACTATGATTAGAGGTTCTATGCCCCCTCCTGATAAGAGGCCTAGGGTGGAACCTGAGTTTGATAGTTTTGAACAGTGTTCAGAGGCTTCTGAGGCAGATTTGCAGGAGTATCCTCCTTATTCTGATTCTGATGTGGATGATTCCACTCCTACAGCTTCTCCTCCTGAGGATTTCTCATTTTCAGAGACTCTGCATTCCATGAGGGAGCACTTTAAATGGGAAGGCCAGGATTACTCTGATTCCAGGAAAAGGCTTAGGGAATTCTTGTTTTTACCCCAGCATAGGCCCTTAGCTATACCTCCTGTGTTGAATGTGGTGGAAGATGTTTTTGCAGAGGCTTCCCTGAACCCTGACTCTTTGCCTCCTGCTCCTGTTAAACCTGATAGGTACTATAGGGTGCCCAAGCTCATAAGTATTTGTTTAAGAGTCCTAGGGCGGATCCAGAAACTGTTTCTCAGGGGCCTAAAGGTGTTAAGGCCTCTGTGGTTAAAAATCCTGTTCCTACTGATAAAGAGGCAAGGGCTTTGGATAGGTGGGGAAAGAAAGTGTATACTTCTTCCACTCTAGCCATGAGAGCGTTGAATTGTCAGTTTCACATGCTAAAATATCAAAATTATCTCCTTTCACAATTGAAATCTAAGGTGGATGCTTTGGCGGAAGGTATTGAGTGTAAAGAGTTGCTGGATTTAGTTCATGTGTCTGAACAAGTGGGTAAGCATTCTTTGCAATGTGGTTTTGATGCTGTACAGGCCTCCTCGAGGGTGGCTGCCACTAGTTCTGTTCTTCGCAGGCATGCCTGGTTGAGGGATCAGAATTTAGCTGAGCAGGTTAAGACAAGGATTTTGGATGCTCCTTTACAGTCTGATGTGTTGTTTGGTTCGCCTGTGGAAGCAGTTTTAAAGAAAATGGAGGACAAAGCTAAGTCTATGCAAACTGTTAAAGATTTTCTGCAGGTGCAGCCACCGAAGTTTAGTAGAAATTGGCCTGCTAAGGGGTGGACATATCCTACTTATGATTCCCAGTCTAGGGGTAGGTCTAGACGTGGTAGGGGCAGAGCTCAAGGTTCCTTTAGGCCTAGAACAGGGAGTTCACCTGCTCAGACTTCTGGTGAGGGCAGGGGTCAGTCCTTTCGTAAACAGACCCAATGACCTGCCTTTTCAGCTGCCAGTAGATTCTCGTCTGGCAGCTCCTTTGGGAGGAAGACTGTCTCTTTTCAAAGAAAATTGGGATTTAATTACTCAAGACAGATGGGTGTTGGATATCATTCACCACGGTTACAGGTTTTATTTCCATACATTGCCCCTTTCAAAGGCATGCCAGACGTTCCTCCTCCACAAAGAAAAGAGGCTCACAAGCAAATTTCTCAGTTACTCCAGATGGGGGCCATTCAGCCAGTCCCTGTATCAGAAAGGGGCCTAGGATTTTATTCTCGCCTGTTCCTAGTACCAAAGAAGGGGAACACGTGGAGACCAATTTTGGATTTATCTCTCCTCAACACTTATCTGGACATTCCCAAGTTCAAGATGTTGACGTTACAACAGCTTTTACCTCTGCTGGGCAAAGATCACTGGATGGTAACTTTAGATCTCAAGGAAGCTTACCTTCATGTGCCTATAAGGCTAAGTTGCAGGAAGTATCTGCGGTTTCGAGCTGGAAATTCTCATTATCAGTTCTCTGCATTGCCCTTTGGCTTATCTACTGCCCAGAGTATTCACAAAGGTTCTGGCTCCAGTGATAGCTTACTTCAGGCTACAAGGAATTCAAATCTATCCTTACCTGGACGACTGCCTGATTCTGGCTCAAGAAAAGGAAGACCTTCTACAGCATCTGGAATATGTTATAGCAGTGCTAAGATGCCTAGGGTATTCTGTGAACGAAATAAAGTCCAGTCTAGTACCCTCTCAAGACATGTGCTTTCTGGGTGTGAGACTGAATACAGCAGCCCAGATGGCCTTTTAACCCCGGACAAACAAAAGAGTCTATCCCTTTACTTCCATCAACTATCTCATCAGTCCGTGCTGACTGCAAGGACAGTCCTTCAAGCATTAGGGTTCATGGCATCTTGTATTCTGGTGCTTCCCAATGCCAAACTGCATATGAGGAAGCTGCAATGGTATCTCAAAAATGTATGGACACAGCACTGCCAGGATTTGGACACTGTCATTCAAATAATACCTTGCCTTCAAAAAGAATTTTTGTGGTGGGCTCAGGAATGTCACCTAAACAAGGGACTCTCTGTGACCCGGCCAGAGGCGAGTCAGATTTTAACGACGGATGCCTCGGACATTGCTTGGGAGCTCATCTAAATGGAAAGTGGATACAAGACAAGTGGCCTGCCAGACTACAGCATCTACATATCAACATGAAGGAGATGTTAGCAGTCCAGTTTGCATTAATGGCTTTCAAGGAGTTACTTCTTCCAGGGCAGGTGTTGATTCTAACAGACAACACAACTGTCATGTGGTACATCAACAAACAAGGGGAACACATTCTTATCCTCTATGCAGGCAAGCAATGATTTTATGGGAGACTGCGCTCAGCTTGCAACTAACTCTTCAGGCAAGGTTTCTGCCGGAGCACAGAACTCCTTAGCAGATGGGTTAGGCAGACAAATCATGGATCCCCGCAAGTGGAAAGTGGATCTTGATGTATTTCAGAAATTGACAGTGTCATGGGGAACTCCAGACATAGATCTGTTCGCTTCTCCACTAAACCACCAGCTGCCAAAGTTTTGCACAAAGGGGTTTCATCACACAGCTTGGAAAGTGGATGCTCTTTCTTTCAGTTGGAAAAATCTTCATGTGTATGCCTTTCCACCTCTGCCTCTTCTTCCAAAGGTGCTCTTAAAGGTCAGACAAGACAAGCCAAGGATGATTTTAATAGCTCCAGATTGGCCTCGCAACACTGGTACCCACTACTAAGGAGTCTGGTAAGGAAGCCTCCATGGCCTTTACCTCTGATTCCACATCTGTTATCTCAGAAGGACGGTCATCTGCTCAATGTCAAGCTTCACTCACTTCATCTAACAGCCTGGCATATTCTGTGTTGAAACACAGTAGGTCTCAACTTCCTCAACAAGTTTTAAATGTGATTATGGAAGCTAGAAGACCTAGTACAAGGAAAGTGTACATGAAAAATGGAAGAGGTTTTTATTTTGGAGTACAGCAAAGAATTTGGAGATTTCTGAGCCTAATTTGAATGGGGCTCTTCAATATCTTACTGAGTTATTGGACAAAGGTTTGTCCTTCTCTTCCATTAAGATTCATGCTGCAGCAATTTCAGCTCACTATGATTGTGACCCACCATTGTTTTCGCATCCTTTGTTCAAGCAGTTTCTTAGAGGGGCAAAGAATATAAGACCCCAGTAGAGCTCCTACTCCTGCTTGGGATCTCAATTTTGTGTTGGAAAAACTTACTCTACAACCTTTTGAGCCTGCGGCTACTGCTGAATTGAAATACTTGTCATGGAAGACTGCTTTTCTGTTGGCTATTACTTCTGCAAGAAGGGTGTCTGAGTTGCAGGCCCTTATGGCAGTAGAGCCCTTTTGATTTTCCATAAGGATAGGGTATCATTACGTACTAATCCTTCCTTTATGCCTAAGGTGGTTTCTAGTGTGGCTTTAAACCAAACTATTCATTTGCCTACTTTTTATGCAGACCCCCAAAATAAAGGGAAAAGATTTTGCACACTTTAGATGTACATTGGCAATTGGGTGACTAATTAAGCAGGACTAAGGATATTAGGCAGTCTCAGCAGTTGTTTGTTTCTTTTTGCTTTGAGTTCAGGGCAAGCCTGTGTCAAAACAAACTATTTCTAGGTGGATTGGGTTTTGCATTGCATTTTGTTATTCCCATCATGGCAAGGAGATTCCAGCTGGGATTAGGCCTCATTCCACTAGGGCTACTGCCACTTCAACAGCATTTCTAAGGGGGGTGGCAACTAAGGACATTTTGGAGGCAGCTACTTGGAGTTCAGTGCATACTTTCTCTAAGCATTATCACCTTTCTCTCTACTCTAAGTCTAGGGCTGGTTTTGCCACAGCTATTTTGCAAGGCATGTTGTCAGCTCCTGCTTCTTTATGATTTGCCAGCCTCCCTTACCTCTGCTTTGGGATTCTACCCAATAGTTAGGACTGCAGCAATGTGGAACAAAGAACATAGTACAGTTTTGTACCTACCATAAATGTAGATGTTCGAGGATCCACATTGCTGCAGTCAACCCTCCCTCCTTCCCTCTGTGTTTAGGGGTGGTTGTGTAGGTGAGGTTTTATGCTGATATTTTTGTATATATTTTTGTATATATTGTACATATTTCTGGTGCAGGTATATTGGGCCTTGTCTTTTTAGGGTCTTCTGACATCTGGGGCAAGAAAAGACTGAGGATATGACGTCGGTCATGCGCATTAGTACCCTGACGTACTGACGTCAGTCTAATGCGCCCTGACCGACGTCAGCCATATACTCTGGTATTCGGGCCGACTGGACAGCGGACTACCCAATAGTTAGGACTGCAGCAATGTGGATCCTCGAACATCTACATTTATGGTAGGTACAAAACTGTACTTTATTTGGCATCTACTCCTCTGAGGTAAAGGCTAATGTCAAAGACCTTTGGCTGACCATGTTTGCAGATAATTTTAAATTGTGATCTATCATAGATTCCTCCATGACACAGACAAGAGTGTCTAACTCAGACAAATGATGGGTATCAAAGTCAGAGATTAAAGCTTAATGACAGGAAACTTATTATATTGCCTTTTTAGAAAACTGCCACCTAGGCTTATTACTCCATTGATAAAGCTCCCTTAAGAGTTGACCTGGTAGTCCGAGATCTTGGGACACATGTAGACAGTAATCTGGATTTTGACCAGCATGTGGCCAAGGTCATAAGAAAATCATTCCATGTCGACCAACTTATAAGTAAGGGCATGGCATTCGGGTTCATGAAGGTCATAGTGCCACTTTATTCTACACTTATCAGCCCCATGCTCGAGTATAAGGTGCCCTTCACGTGTACCTGACCAGATATATGCAACAGTTGGAATGCCCATAACAGTTTCTTGCCAGGAGAATCCAGGGCATAAACATATTGTCCAGTACGGATCGCCTTAAAGCAATATATCTATACTCTGTCCTTGCAGTTTACTTAGAGGTGATCTATGCCTGGCATACAAGACATCCTCAAATCCATCTTTGGACCTTTTGTAAATCTGCAAAATAAACAGCATCAGAACCACTAGATTCATGGATTTACATTTTGCTTGTGAAATAAGTAAGACATGTTGGTGAGACGTGTCTCGGAGGATCCCCATGCTCTGGAACAGGCTCCCCATCCATGTCCTTCCCTAACCTCATTTATGATTTCATTTTAATTTGAGTAACCTTGACCAATGGATGGAAAATTGGAAAGTCTCAATGAGTCTGGTGCCAACATTTGTAGTAGAGGTGAACAATAATGCCCAAATTAACATAGACCCCCCCCCCCACATTACCTCTAGAAACTTCCTTTACTAACATATCCCCTCCTAATAAATGCCCATGATACAGTGGGACACAACTACGTTGGATTGCAATGCTAGGATTATAAAGGGCCCTGGTGGTCCTTAGCCTAGAATGTGTGTGCGTGTTTGTGTATATATAATTACATGTCTATAAATGCATATTTGATACAGATATAGACAGTGTAAATAGACGCACCTCTCTCTCTCTCTCTCTCTCTCTATATATATATATATATATATATATATCTGTTTGTGTGTGTGTATAATATATATGATATACTCGCATTTATGTATTTGTACATATGTATGTAATATATAATTAGTGTGTATGATAGAGAGTCGGATAGAGTTAGGGTGTAACCTGCCGTCAAGTATTTACATACATATATATGTAAAGTAAGAGAATGAAAAAATTAAAGATATGCAAAGGATGAAAGATTATCGAAACAATCTCAGGAGCTTCAGAAAGGTGAAGAGTAAAACAAGCCTAAAGGAGAAAGAGCCAATCCTAGCAGAGTTGCAGAAGCTGAGAAAAGAGCGAAGTGAACTTGTCCTTAAACTTGAAAGACAGAAGAGTGGTCAAGGAGAGGTTCTAGCTGAGGTTGTACGTTTCAAGTTACGGATCTTGCAAACTATTAATGATGCTGCTTTTGACTTGAAACCAAAGTACCAGAATCTACCAAATGAAAATGATTTTCTAAAGTCACTACTCCAAGAGACTGAGAATGAAACCAAGTCTTGTTTGGTAATGAAGTTGTCGAGGGGATGATGGTCTTGCAACAAAAATATGATGCTTTGACCAAGAGAAGGTTGGAGGAGGAGATAACAAACAAGATACTTTTTTGTGCTATAGATGAAAAGGGGTTGGCAGTGCTACAAAGAGAATTTAATACACACGCACGTGTTTAAAAAAAAAAAAAAAAAAAAAAAGAATAACCTTGTGTTGCACATTAATAACATTCTGGAAATTCATAGTAAAAAAAAAAAAAAAAAAAAAAAGTAATGCCTAGAAACTAGTAGTTCAGATGCTTTAAGTATAAATTCACCTACAAGTATCATGAGCTCTTTTTTTTTTGGATGGATGACTGGAAGATGGCAGCTATCATTAAAAATATTTACTTTTTTTTTTGTCTCTGACTCATACTTTGTGGTTTGCTTCATAAAGCAAATCTGAGTGGCACAGTGTTTAATAGAATTAATAAAATGGCTATGATTTAGTCTCACTGCATTAAACAAAACATTCTTTCTGTGCATAGAATATTTTTTTAATTCACTGTTAGTAGCCCAACCCCCTGTCCCTGATTTAACATGTAGTATGGATGCTGAAGTCACCTGATCAGCTGATTATTTTTCCTTGTGTGTGCAAGCTTATACGTTGTACGCCATTCACATATTCAGTAGCGAAAATACAAGTGCAGGTGATTTAATAAATTCTGTATAGATGTTCGTGTTTCACTGTTGCAGTCATTACATTTGGGGTTATCTGCTTGCAGTAGCCTTCAGTCGGCCTGATTATCAAAGTCTTGGGTCCTGCGTCAGTCTCGTCTTCCATGATATCAGCTAGTCAGGGGTATAAAGCATGCAGCCGATGCCATTTTCCCAGTCTTTCTTGCCGTGCGCTGCCTGAAGCAGAAGCAGTTCGCAAGTGCTGGTCGTCAGACTCCTGAAATTTTCGTTTTCGAGTTTCAGAACTGAAGTCTTCAACTATGCTAAGTACCCCATTGGGGAAACTTTTTCTTGCTCTCTACCGATGCCAGTAAAAGTTAATAATTGTATTTATTGTGGAAAGCAAATACCTCATAAAGATTTCCATTCGTACTTCCTTCCTTGCCTAGGCCCAGACCATGACGTACCTCGCTGTCTGCTTTGTGCCCTATTTAATCAATGAACTATTCGTCATCTGTTCTTTTATGCTTCTAAATATTTTGGTACTCTGTTAAATTATCCAGAAATGGCTTTGGTAAGCCACCCGTCTACCGATTTATTCCAAAAAAAACCGCAAAGGTAAAGACAGAGACAGACCGCTTGGGTCCAAAGCTGTTGATGACGCTTCTCCTAAGCTAGACGCCAGTTCGCCGGTACTCAGTGAGGCGCTTTCGCAGCCCCTGTTACCCGCTACTTCAGATTCTCAGGCCTCTACTGAGACCCATTCGGAGTCCGGTATGCCGCAAGATGCTTCTACTATGAAACCTGCGGATGTCTCTTCCTTGGATGGGTCTGGAGCCATTGTGCAGGCACCGGCTTCGGAGGGTGTATTCAGGCCTACAGACTTGCATATTAAACCGATGCCATCTTCTTCTTCTAGGCCTAAAACTCTATCTATGCCTAAAAAACTGATGCCCAAACCGCATGGTCAGGCCCCTGTGCCTAAAAAAACAAATAAGAATGGCTGAGGACCTTATTACTCTAAGCAGGGGAAGCCACTCTTCCCCTTTAAGAGACCTAGGACTGATTTTCCTTCTGATCCTTCTGATCAGGATTCTGAAATTTGTTTTCTGTGATGACCAGGATTTGTCCTCCTCTACCTATGAGGATTCTGATGCAGAGGACTCCATTCCCTCTGCTTCTCCTTTGGTGAAACCTTGCATACTCTTAGGGAGCATTTCCGCTGTGAAAGCCAGGAGTACTCTGACTCCAAAAAGAGTTTTAGGGAATTCTTACTCCAGCCTCAAAACAGGCCTTTAGCTATCCCTCCTGTACTGGACATTGTAGATGATGCTTTCTTGGAATCTTGCCCAGCCCCTGACCCTCTACCTCCTGCTCCCAGAAAACCTGATGGGTATTACATGGAACCTGACTCTCACAAGTTCCTCTTTAAAAATCCTACTGCGGATCCTGAGACCATTTCGCAGGGACCCAAGAGCATTAAGGCTACTACTGCCAAAAATCCTACCCCCTCTGATAGAGATTCCAGGGTACTGGATAGATGGGGAAAGAAGGTATACACTTCTGCTACTTTAGCCATTAGGGCTTTAAACTGCCAGTTTCATATGTTAAAATATCAGCAACATATTATTGGCTCGCTTAAACAGAAAATGATGATTCCTGACTGTGCTGAAAATAAAGAATTACAGGATTTAATGCATTCTGCTGAACAAGTTGGAAAGCATACTTTGCAATGTAGTTTTGATTCATTAGAGGCATCTTGCGGGGCTGCTGTCACTGGGTCTGTACTTAGAAGGCATGCTTGGCTTAAGGAGCAATCTCTGCCAGATCATGTTAAAGCTAAATTGCTGGATGCTCCCTTAAACCAAGATCGCCTGTTTGGCAACAAAGCAGAAGTAGTACTTGAAAAGATGGAGAAAAAAGCTAAATATATGCAAACTGTTAAAAGATTTCTGCAAGTACAACCTCCCAGATTTAGTAGGCACTGGCCCTGTAAGAGTTGGTCCTTTCCTGCCTCTTCCAGGCCTTCAGTCCAAACCCAGAACCAGCAGAGCACCCAGGCTTCAGTCCCAGGGTACTCACAGGCCTAAACCTTGGAGGGCTCCCACTTCCAAAGCAGGGAGTAGTAAGACTCCCCCTATGGTAAACTGTCTCGATGACTTAACTTTAAACCTTCCTAGCCCTGCTCAACTGACTGTTCCTTTAGGGGGAAAGATTGCCCACCTTGCAAAAAATTGGGAACTCACTACCCAGGACAAATGGGTTTTAAATATAGTTCCCCAAGGATACAGATTCCACTTTCACTCCTTACCAACCACAAACGGCTGGCCAGACCTACCCCCAAATCAGTGGGCAGAGGCTCAAAAGCAAGTTCTCTCTCTCTTAAGCATTGGAGCTATTCAACCTGTTCCAGAAGAGGAAATGGGGACAAGGTTTCTACTCGAGACATTTTCTGGTGCCCAGAAAAGGCAATTCCTGGCGTCCTATTCTGGATCTGTCTATCCTAAACATATTTTTGTTAATCCCAAGATTCAAGATGCTAACTCTTCATCAGCTGCTTCCCATGCTACGCAAAGATGCCTGGTTGGTAACACTGGATTTAAAGGAAGCCTACCTGCACATCCCAATAAAGGAATCTTGCAGAAGATACCTACGCTTCAGAGCAGGCTACATGCACTACCAGTTTTCTGCACTGCCCTTTGGCTCATCTACTGTGCCCAGGGTATTCACCAAGTGCCTGGCTCCATTCATTGCATTTTGCAGGCAAAGACATATTCAAATATACCCATACCTGGATGATTGTCTAATTCAGGCAGAAATCCAGGACAGTACTATTAAATCATCTGGCTTTCATAAAGAAATTGCTAACTAGGGTACACCATAAACAGAGAAATCCCATCTTGTACCCTTCCAACAAATGGTATTCCTGGGAGCAAGCTTGAATACAACTTCCCAGATGGCCTACTTCACGCCAGAGAAAAGTTCATTTGGCAGCATACTTCAAACTACTGGCCACAAAGACCCAGCTATCTGCAAGGAAAATTCTGCAAGCCCTGGGATTCATGGCCTCCTGCACTCGACTAATTTCATGTGCAAGACTGCATATGAGGAAACTGCAATGATATCTAAAAAGCCTGTGGTGTCAACATTGTCAGGATCTAGAATCAATGATTCCTATCATAACTTGTCTACAGATAGAGTTCCTTTGATGGGCAGAGGCCTGCCACCAGAACAAGGGACTACCATTCACTCTACCCCCTGCTGCCCATACCTTAACAGAATCATCACACTTTGCATGGGGGGGCTCACTTGGCAGGGCAGTGCATTCAGGGCAAATGGAACCAAAGTCAAATGCACCTGCATATCAATCAAAAAGAAAAGTTAGCTGTACAATATGCTCTGACAGCCTTCAAGGACCACATACTTCCAGGACAATTATTGGTAAAGACTGACAACACCACTGTTATGTGATACATAAACAAGCAGGGGGGAACCCACTCATACCCTCTCTGCAGGCTAGCTGTGGCTCTGTGGAACACAGCCTTGAGCTACCAAGTGCACCTACAGGCTCAATTCCTGCCAGGAAAGCTAAATACACTGGCAGATGACCTAAGCAGAAATTTCATGGACCCACTCGAGTGGAAACTGGAACCAAAGATATTCAACATGTTGAGAAACAAATGGGGGAGCCCAGACATAGACCTGTTTGCCTCCCCCCAGAGCTACCAATTGGACAAATTCTGCACAAGGACTCCCCACAAATAAGCTGGGAAAGTGGATGCCCTGCCCTTCCCCTGGAGATACCTGTCATTTTATGCCTTTCCACCTCTGCCTCTCCTCTCCAAGGTACTACTAAAGATCAGTCAGGACAAACTAAGGGCAATACTGATTGCACCAGACTGGCCATGCCAACACTGGTACCCCCTCTTGCTCAGTGCGTCACTGCTGGCACCTGCCTCAGACCCCTGCTCTATCTCAGCAGGAGGACAAGAAACAGTCACAGCAGCAGAGTAAAGACCAACGGTTTAATAAAACTTCAGAAGTTTGCTTATTCAGCAAATGAAAAGCGCTTAAAGTTTTATTAAACCATTTGTGTTTACTCTACTGCTGCTGTGACCGTTTCTTGTCTTTACTAGTTTGTGTTTGCGGTGAGTATCTCAGCAGAAGGGCCAGATTCTGCACCCACGGCATCAAACCCTGAACTTGGCAGCCTGGCTAATTACCTGATCTCACCATTCCCATCCCTAAGTAAGCAAGTGATGGATGTCATTCTGGAGGTAAGGAGGCCTAGTACTAGAAAATCCTATGCTGAAAAATGGAAAAGATTCTGTTCCTGGAGCCAAACTTATGGGATGTGCACAGCAGCGCCCAATTTAACTCCAGTTCTTCAGTACTTAACTGAGATGCTTCACAAGGGCCTTTCCTTTTCCTCCATCAAACTTCATGCCTCAGCCATTTCAGCTCATTACAATACAGAACCATCCCTCTTTCATCCACTGCTGAAGCAGTTCCTCAGAGGGGCCAAAACCTTAAGATCACCCAGGAGAGCCCCTACTCCAGCCCTGGGACCTTAACTTTGTATCGGAAAAGCTCACTCTACCTCCCTTCGAGACAGCTGCAAGTGCATACTTGAAATTCCTTTCTTGGAAAACAGCCTTCCTTCTAGCCATCACTTCAGCAAGAAGGGTGTCTGAATTACAGGCCCTCATGGCTGTGGAGCCTTTCATCATCTTTCATGTGTACAGGGTGTCCCTTTGGACCAATCCCTCCTTCATACCAAACGTGTTATCCAGTGCGGCCCTTAATCAGTCCATTCATTTGCCAACCTTCTTTTCTAATCCACATAACAAAGGGGAATGAATACTGCACTCCTTGGATGTGCACAGACAATTTAGATTTTACTTAACAGGACTAAACCTCTCGGGAAATCTGAACAGCTGCTGGTTGCATTTGCTGCAGGGGCAGAGGTGAAAGCTATTTCAAAGCAAACCATTTCTAAGTGGATTGGCCATTGCATTCATTTCTGCTATAAGCACCATGGAAAACCTACCCCACAAGGGGATAAGAGCACATTCAACCAGGGTTGCATCTACCTCTACAGCCTTTCTCAGAGGTGTCCCTACCAGGGGCACCCTAGAAGCTACTACCTGGAGTTCTGTACATACCTTCACCAAGCATTACCACTTGCCAATTTTTTCTAAATCCACAGCTGGCTTTGCCATTGCAGTCTTGCAGGGCCATATAGCTTGTCCTAATGCTATCTAATTACCTCCTCCCATCCTTAGCTTTGGGAATCTACCCAAATGTGATGACTGCAACAGTGAAACATGAAGAACATAGTACAGTTGTGTACATTTACCATAAATGTAGATGTTAGTGTATTCACTGTTGCAGTCCTGGTTACCCTCCCTCCAGCCCCCTAACTTATATTGTCTATACCTCTATTCTTGTTTACTATGCTTAAAAGCTTTCTGATGTATTTGCTTTTTTGTTGCAGGTGTAATCTTGTATATAATTGCTTCCCATTATGGGGGCGCCTGGTACCTGGGGCAAGAAAAACTGATAAAATGGCGTCTGCTGCATGCTTTATATCCCTGTCTAGCTGACGTCATGGAAGATGATACAGCAACCGACGCAGGACCCAAGACTTGGATAATCAGGCCAACTGAGGGCTACTGCAAGCAGATAACCCCAAATATGATGACTGCAACAGTGAATACACTCAAACATCTACATTTATGGTAAGTGTACACATTCCAGGATTTCATGGCAAAATCATTTCTATCTTTACAACAGATAATTGTCATGTTGTATGGTTTTGTTTCACTTAAAATGTTTAACACATATATGCAAGTCTTTTAAGCATTTTAAATAGTTACTGCAAGAAAATTTGAAACTTGCTTGTCTTCCAGAAAGAAGATCTTGTTGTGACACTTCTACCAGCTGGACATTGTCCTGGATCTGTCATGTAAGTCACACTTGTTTTATGGAATATTTGGTGTGAGAGGGTGGGGTGCAAGTTCTTCAGACACTTGTGTTTTTCCCTACCTTGTACTATGTGTTCTGTAGTACTGCAAAATTAGGGTGCTCCGATGATGATGGTAACATCAGAGTACATCTAGAAGTCTGATTTTTTTTAACCAGTTATCTTTTTATTTTGTAGCATGTCTTTGTGCCAACACTTCTTCCGCTTTAAACCTAGTTATAGCTACTGGATCTGACTGGCATATGTTTTTGTTTTGG
Organism: Protopterus annectens; assembly: GCF_019279795.1. Classification (NCBI taxonomy): domain Eukaryota; kingdom Metazoa; phylum Chordata; order Ceratodontiformes; family Protopteridae; genus Protopterus; species Protopterus annectens. The sequence goes on along the minus strand of NC_056745.1, from coordinate 950,947,974 downwards.
CATATATCATTAGACTTCACACTGTTGAACTTGACAATTCATATATGAAAAAATTAGAAATGTAGGCATTTTGGTTGCTTGCTTGATAAGTGTAGCTTTTGTGTTGGCTCCATTCTTGTTTACCCTCAAATTCCAAGATGAACTTAGGATTTTTAAGCTTTCAGGCTTTGTAAAATCTGATAACTTTTTGACCTGATGAACAGATGCCACTCCCTTCCACAGTAATGGTGAAGGAATTATTCAAAAGTAGTCCCATTGTGCCCACATTTAGTGGGACTCTACAACATAATATTTCCAATTCATAGATTACATTTCACGTGTACAGATGTTGAATAAAATGTATATATACTCAACAGCAGCATTTTTGCGATGCATTTTATTTACACTTTGCTGTAAACTGTTGCTTTATTCTGTGTATGTAGTGCAAAGAAACTTTTTTAATGTCAGAATTTATGCTTACCATATATATTTTAAAACTATATAGTTTAAGAGTATTTTCTGTTTGTGCAGGTTTCTTTTTGAAGGCAATAATGGCACTGTGCTTTACACTGGAGACTTTAGACTGGCCATGGGGGAGGTAGCCCGAATGGAGTTGTTGCATTCAGGAAACAGGTACAGTGAACAAACGATGATTAAGTGCTTTATTATTTTTGTGACCAGAGAGAATATTGAATTGCATACATATCTCTGAACCTCTTGGCATAGGAATTTGAGACAAAGCCAAGAATGAGGGGAGACAGAGACCTGAAATCAGGGACAGAGTTTCAGCATTGCACTTACAAACTTAGAAAGTTGCTACAATAACAGGTTTTCCATTTGCATGCATTTTCTGAAGGATAGGAAGTCTGAAACTCAGATGTCTGTCATTATTTAGTGACGTCACTTGACTTGAACCACATATTTTATGAGGAACAGACCAAAAATCTGAGGCAAAAATCTCGAAATTCCACAAAATTCTGGACATTTGAGAGGTATGATTGCATGTAAAGCATGCATCTTCCTCTCTCTATTTATAACTCAGTAATAACTGCATTTGCTCATAGATAACCCAAGAGCTTTAATTTGTTTAAATAATCTATTGTACAGTTAGAGTGCAAATAGTGATAATCCGGGTGCTGAATGTGCCACGGTTGTACACTGTTTATGTATGAACTCACACTTTAATGTGTCTGATGTTTAAAGTGAACACTAGTGTTAAATATTGTGCTTGTAGAGGCAACATTAAGGCCTTCAGATATGACATTACAGTTCATGGATGCCTCATCCTGTATACTTCGACAGGAAGAGAGAGGGGGAGAAAAATGAAAGAGAGGAATGAGGATATGGGAGGGAGCTTCTTTATTGTAATTAATAGTAGCAATTTCAAGAAAATCTGCAACAGTTAGCCCAGAGGGTTAAGGCTGTCAGCTGCTCCTCCAGGCGTCTTCTGCAGTTCACTCCTACTGCTCCTCTAGGCGTCAAATATTGATTGTTCATATTTGCATTAATAATTCCAAAACCATGTTACTTACAAGTTACTAGGATATTTTGTCTTGAAGCATATGTGATGGCAAACACAGCTGTATTGATATTTGACCTCTATCAATGGGTATTTTCTAGAACTGTAAGGTGATAACTTCATTTTTTAAAGGCTTAAGCCACACCCACTAGGAGTTAAAGGCACATACTCAAAAGAGCTGTACCGGAGGGAATGAGTTAACCAGTGCTTCCTGTAGTCAAGGGTATAGTATTAGATTCCCTTCCAGCTCCGTTTGCCTATTCTGCAACTCTTAGCAAGTCTCTTGACCAGACAGTGCTACTGGGTCACCGTTGAAAAGGCACTCTTATGTCCAGTGGACTTATTAGATTAGCATAAAAAATGTATTAACTGATTTCTTAACCTCTTTTAGTGGTAGATGCAGGCCCCTGACATATGACATCAGTAGCTGCTTGAGCACAGAGAAAGTAAAATTTTAACTGTTGCCTCAACATTTGCTAGTTCACTTAAGGAAGTTTGCATGAAATGTACAGGCTTGAGCCAGTAGTCTAGTAATGTGTCTGTATGTATATTTTTCTTTTGCCAGCCTTTGTATAGAGTCAACATCAGCTGAATTCGAAGAACATAAAATAAGAAAGTCAGCCCAGTGATGCAGAGAACGAGAGCGAGCACTTCTGTCTGCTGTAGCATAGAATCGGGGTTGTTGGTATGACATGCCAAGAACAAATTAATGGATGATGCCAACTGTTTTTTTCCTGGGGATCTGGTGGGGAATTATTGCAGTCTGTCATAATGCTGATGCATCTGGTCACAGCAGACAAACGGAGCACGAGAAGGGATACAGATGTAGAAGAATGAGACAGCAGCCACTTTGACTCTATTTACTTTACTTGCAGCTCGAGCTGTTGGTAGGTCATTACTTAATCAAGTGTCTGAGTCTTGGTGCAGAATGAAATGATAACCTCAAGATCATGCCACTCATCTCTCCCCT
>NC_056745.1:950938006-950940506 GCF_019279795.1 Protopterus annectens | reverse complement strand
TTATGTTCTTAATGTTTAGAAGGGCTCTGAAGAAACTGAAGAATTAACAAAAACAGTTTTGTACTTAGTATTTGTATAGAAAATCGTAACTTAAACTGCATGTAATGTTGTAAAGCAGTTTTGTATATAGTGCAGTCAGAGTTGTTTTAAATGTGAGGTCGGAGTCTGTGACTGAGTTTAAAAGGTATTAAAGTGCAAATGAACATTTTCTTGTAATCCGGTTTTAAACTGTAATAAGATAAGAAAGGCTGGAAAGAAGCAAGTTAGTTAATATAATGGTATGATCTTGTGCTGCTGGGTTTAGTGTATGTAAAATTGTATTGATCACATTATATGCATAATTAAAATAATTTCCCATTGTTATGTCTAGATCAGTGCCCTTGATTTATAGACAAGTTTCTTTTAAACAAGAAGGCTTAAAAATAAGACAAAAATTGTAAAGGTATGGAACATAGTAGTTCTTTCTAATATTTACAAAGTTAATAGCTGCTTTTTCTATTGGCAGATGCTGTCATTGGGAAATGAGACGTCTACAAGTGCAAGTGTTTTGAGTGAAATTTACTGCATCTGTAAAGTTACTAGCTTTGTTCTGTCATTACCAACTGCTTTTACTTGGAGACGAACAATTTGTAGGTGCAGGCAGTTAATTATATGAAGTATCCTGTGTACTGAGTGAAGTATATACTGTACAGTGTAATTAACATTTAAAGGTACAATGGCAAGCCGGTAAAATAAAAAGTTTGAAACTCGGAGAAGTGAATAGGGTATACAAGTGTTTGCCTCCCCTTCAGCCTTAATATTTTAAAGCATTTAAGCTGTACAAAATTTAGCTTATTTATTTAACTCATTAACACCTATGTGGTGTGGAATGCTTGCACAAATCTTGTATTCTTGAACATTTTCTTAAAAGTAAACTTAAGCACAAGATAAACAAATGTAAATATTTTGTGAACAATAGAAGCTGTTAAAACTGTACAAATAGCAATGTTGTCAGTAAGAAGTATTGTTTACAGTGATGGTAGTCTGTGCATTCATAGTAATACTGTAGTATATTGTAATTTACACAGACCCGAAATTATATTTTTGTAAACTTTCACAAATTTTCATATCTTGAAACTGTACAACCTAGACATATTGTTAGAACATTTTAACTAGACACAAGCTTTCAAATGAGATAATAAGAAATTCCTCTAAGTGCATGTTTATTGAGGTATTAACAGAAATATGAAAACATATGCTTAATTGTATAATTAGCAAAACAAATACTGAATATCGCTCATTTGCAACTTACAGTGCAAATAGACAGTTTTCAACAATATTTAAGGTTTCACATGTCATGGAACAGTCTGTAAGTCTCCCTTTTTAAATTTTTTTTTTAAGTATTAAGCACATATGGAAATATTATTTATTTTTGTAACCATTTCCAGTATAGTGTAATATAAACTAGCATTGACAGTCAATTGTCTCCCAGATTGCGTTTTACACCATACACCTCAGTGCCATGTGGGTCTCTCAGATATGAAAATATGATCAGAAATTTGACAATATGAACGATGTGGCAAACTACTAATTTTGCCACTGCAGGAATTCCTAGGCTAATAAGCGTAGTGTCATTTTGTTAACTCGTGGTTGTTTCGAATACTGCCTATTTTTAGCTGGTAAGTCACTTAAAGAAGCCAAACCCAAAAAAGTTCTGGACCCCATAAGGCAGTATGGGTGTGAACTGGAAGTATGCAAAAAAGGTATTTTATGCTTGAGTGAGTTAAAGATAGCCAGAGCTCTTTTCCTTAGGACTAAGTAAAAACTTTTTTGAAAATGTGCAATTTGTTTCTGACATCTTGGAGGGGAATAGATAAAAAGGCTCTAACATGTGCTTTATCAGTGGTAACCTTAATTTTAGAATATGTAATGCCTATGGGCACAGCTATTGATTTGGGATAACTGCTCTTATCTGGAGGTATGAACTTCATTTTTTTTTTGAAAATGTGTATAGTTGTGCATGTTTGTTATAAATTATAAGGAGGTATGGGGTGTTCTGAAAACCTATTTAGTTGTGAGTGTTTTTTATTGAAACAAAGTCTTGAAAAAATGTGACCTATATCCAAACTGAAATAAGAAGAAACTACATAACAGATTTGGCTGCAAAACATTAGTATGTGCATGTAAGATAAAAGTTAGATACAGTAAACTCAGTTAACCGGAACTCGGACAACCTGCACTCTCAAGCAACTGGCAGAAAATGTCTAAGAAATACAGTTCAGTTTTCATGTATTGCACTTTTTGTCCCCCCCCCGCCCCACAGAAATGTACCTTATATTTTTACAGTTGTAGAGTCTTAAAAAGGGAAGATAGGAATACATTCCCTCTCTCCCCAACCTGAGAAGAAGTCAAACCAAACAAATAGTATAGGGTACAGTATTAGTCGGGCTTTTTTTTAATAGTAACTCTCAAGCAACCAGAAGCTACAGTTGTCCAGCATGTACCATTCCCCTTGGGTGCG